>NW_010526868.1:97590-101882 GCF_000687285.1 Phaethon lepturus
TCGAGATATAGGAGAATGATCCTCAGCTGGCTGTGAATTCTGTTGAGAGAGTTGTTTAAAAGCTAATACGGATAGGATTAAATTATATATTGCTGGGAAGAATAGGGCATATGCATTCATGTATTAAAGAAAAATTACCTTAATAGCTATTTCAAGATGTTCAATTAGTGAATCGATACCAAAAAACCTGGCTTCTTCCAAAACACCTAACAAAACAAAGCAGTATTTGTTATTTACAGGGAGTCGTCAAACAAGAGGGCACTCTCCTTCCCTTACTGGAGAGGCAGTGTAATAGCCACACCAAGAGCATGCCAGAAAGTTTGGTTTAATCCGTCCTTACTATTGGAGGAGTATCAATTCAGTCAACTTTCCCTAACTGTTATACATTTTAGCTACACTGACAAAGATGAAGAGATCACTTGTGGAAATTTAAGACTCTTAGTCCAAGAAGTGCATAAACGACTAAAACTGACAACCACATACATTATGTTAGAGGTAACTAGACCGAGGAAAAGTGAGCTTGCTTGCAGCTGAAAGGAAAAAATAACTCTGAAAGGATGTTTCTAATACCAGTATTAGGCTAACGATATCAACTCCAAAATTACAGCCAGATATTACTCCAGTAGGGAGAATTTTTAATACTCTCAAGATAAATAAGTTCGAACAGTACATATTCATTAGCCAAGCACGTGGAATCTCAATGCTTGAGAACAAATTCACCAAAGAAAAATCCCAAACATTTAGATGAGCATACAAAAGTGCTACTGACTTTATCATATTTACCTGAGGGCAGTTTAACTTCTAGAGAGTAATAATTTAGGAGATGTCATACAGGTAATACCTACCTAGCAAATTAATGCCATCATTTACAATGAGCTGTCCATGACGCAAATAGTTCAAAATTGGCTCAAAATACTCGGGACTGCGGTCAATTAGGAATGCTCCTCTATGATCTTGCTTATTTCCCCAAGCATCTGTTTCCACAACACATATATATATATAAAATTTACTTTGATATAATAGAAGAGGATTTGCTTCAGTTTCAGATTGTTACTACAAAAGGGTACTGAATTATGAAATGTTCCAATTGAAAGGGCATTTCTTAGAGAAAAAGAAGGAAAATAAGAGGGGGGGAATTCACCTTAAAATGAACTCACTCCTGCTATAAGTAAAACATTGTATCACATACATAAGAATCACTGGTAGAATAAAAGCAGCATTATGATTTTACTCTGCCGCTGTTTCATATGGTGTTTGTGCACTGATTCTGTTGACAAAACTGAGCAAGATGCACCAATAAGATGAAAATCTAAAAATCTAACAAACAAAAAAAGAATCCAAAATAGTAACTATGAGTGGAAGCGGTATTTTCTGTTTGTGAGATGATAAGCATTGCATGGGCAATGGAAAAAAACAATTATAAAACCCCACAATTACACGTTCTGCTTTGTTACTTTAATATACTTTTAACATATGAACAAGAGTCTCAACTCGATAGTGCCTTTTGCCTACTTTGCTCATTTGTTAGCTTAAAAAACATACAATTTATTTCAATATACTAACCTTTATCTTTAAACATGTGGGCCAACATACTGTCAGGTTCTTTATTAACCAAAGTGCTCCTAGAAAACAAAGGCAGCGCAATTACGTGGAAAGTTTTCCTCAAGAGACAAACTTCCTGGTTGGAGTCTATTTTCTGCCCTTGGTGTGTGATATGCATTCCAACAGCTACAACACTGTACTGATTTAATTTCATATACTGTGATAACAAAATAAGTTTCTGACCTGAGATATTGTAAAGGTATTTTAAACACTAAGCACTTAGTTAACTGAAATATTCCAAGCATAAATCCATATGCATATGGGCATATGGACTTTTCACCCATTCTACTTCATATGTAAACTGTTCAAAAATTAATTTGTTGCAAAACTGTGGTAGCAAATATGAAATACATAGAAAGCTGCAGAAGTCAAAGACCTCCTACTCCACATTACGTTATTTTCTAGCTCTTTTTCAAGAGTATCTGAGGCCTCACCAGCTGAACGTACGCTACCAGCTGCTGTAAGTACTCTACTGAAATCAAGTCCTTTAAGAACAAAACCAACTAGCTGCGTTTTTACCGTGTAGTGGTGAAGTATCGGCCTCCAACATTGAGTGTTAACCAATCTGTGTGTGACCCTGTTAGTTCTTCGTGAGGTCTCCCATCAGCCTGAGGATCTACACACATGAAAAAGACACAGTAATTATTACAAAAATGGTGAATATTTCTGAATCCTCCATATGGTAAGAGGTATCTTCTGAAAACACCAGAAAATAAAACTCTAGATTTACATTAAACAAAAGATTAAACATTAGAATTACAGAGACTTACCAATGAATGGTTCCCCTTCACAGACAAACAAAACATCATCATCCCTGAAAAGGGAGGGGGCAGGAGGAAGAAAAAAGAAAAAAAAAGAATTAATCATAATTTTTTGTTCATCTAAGGGACAGTGTGAACCCCTCCTGCTTAGTTTCAGGCAAATGATCATCAGTTGCCATTAGTTAGAACTTCAGTATCTGATTTTTATCTTAATTTTGCAGGTTCCAGTGGACTGTAGTATGATTGACTTCACTAGAGATGTTATCTGTATCAACCAGGTAGGGATTACTTCTGTTACTCAACCAGTTTAATTTTACTAACCACTTTAGTTTTTACAACTATTCTGTTGCTTTTTTCCCCCACTGTGGGAGTATTCTCTGAAGCCAAAGCAATACTAGAGATTGTCTCTTTTTCAAACAAACCTCAACCAAGTGGGATTTTCCCAGTACACTGCACTGTGAACCAACACAGGAGGATGTTAAAAGGCAGAACACAGCTTATATCAAGTTCTGATTCATCAAGATAGAAATGCTTTGAAGTTCAAAAGATCGTATTATTTTTCCTTGAGGCATGAAAGCACCTTTGGGCATACTGGCTGGACATGATAACATCTGTTTTTAAGGAAAGCACTGTTCATTGATTAAGGTCAGAGGATTAATAGGCTAGTAAATCTCTTAATCCGCATCTGTGATTTGACTTTTATTGGTTAAGGCTTACCTAATCAGAGCGATATCATCAATGAGTCCACCTTTTCCATTGTAAACACTGGTTGCTTTTATTCCAAGCTTATTACTAGCCACAGACAGCAAATCTGATAAAGTCCCATACACAGCCACAACCTGTGGAAGAGAGAGGTAGCTACAGGGACTGTGTTCATATCGTTTCTGCCACTTCAGACTTAGTCTGATTACCAGGGCTATCAGTATCTTCTTACGGGGAGAGGAAGATAGGTATGGATCTCTACTGAAAAAAAAAGAAACAAACAGACCAACTTTGATGTTAGAAATATAGCTGCCTTCAAATGGGGTGACTTGCACATCTCTTGCCCAAAACACAACGTACTGAGGTGGCGGCAGCGGTGAAACAATTAATGTTGGTACTACAGGAATATTCTGATTCAAGTATTTATTTCTCTAAAGAAAACACAGATCTTTGGGTTGGAAGGAACCTCTAAAGGCCTTCTAGTCCAATCCCCTGCTGTGAGCAGGGACATCTTCAGCCAGAGCAGGTTGCTCAGAGCCGCATCCAACCTGACCCGGGATGTTTCCAGGGATGGGGCATCTCCCCCCTCTCTGGGCAGCCTGAGCCAGGGTTTCACCACCCTACTTGTGAAAAATTTCTTCCTTATACCTAGTCTAAATCTACCCTTTTAGTTTAAGACCATTATCCCTTGTCCTACTACTGCTGTTTGTTCCAAGTCTCTCCCAAATGTATTACCCCCTCTAAAACCAAAGATTAAACTACCATCACATTTACTGTCTCAACTACAGAGAGATGGATAGGAAAAATCAGGGATCACGGATAGGATTTAGTAGAACCGTATCGCAGGGCCTTTTCCTATGCTAGTCGTGCACTGGTCGGGCCTAGAAATCGAACTATTATCACTCTGGAGAGCATCGGGCTTAAGCGAGCGAGCGGAGTTCAAGCCAGAGGACTATCGCTGCCCAAGGGTGCACCCAGCAGCTTTAGCTCGACGCGGCAGAGAGCCGACAGCCCGCAGGATTTAATTTACACGCTTCCCGATTTATTTTCCCCGCTCCCCGCCGTTACCCAGGCCACGCACGGCAGGACGCGAATCAAGAACGAGGAAATGAAGGGCCTTCAGTTGCGACTGCAGCAGCAAGTTCTCGGCTTGTGGCGATTCCCCTCAGCACCCGCAGGCACAGCCGCCCGCGGCAGCAGAAGGGCCGGGCCCCAGCAGGCGCCGCC
>NW_010526869.1:0-1858 GCF_000687285.1 Phaethon lepturus
AAAGAAAATTATAGTCATCACTGCTGTCAAGAAAATACAGTGTGGCAATTTTAATATTTTTTTAAAAGAAGAGGTTAAGAAAAAAATCCAAACCTGCATTAAAAAATGTACGTGCTACAAAAAGCCCCAGGAATGTAACGGGTGTGGGTTTCATGATAATAACTTTTTTAATTACATCATGAGAATATAAAGAGTTTGACTATGAAAGCAAATGCCATAGTTGAGCACTGGTTGCTTTATGCCATCTCAAGACTGTTACTCACCAGGGATTTTGCACACAGCTGGGAAGCTGCAAAGATTGTGAGGGAAGTATTGCTCGTGTTACGGGAATTACACACGCCAGCCATCGTAACAGGGTTCCACTCTAGGTTTCCACTGAGTCAGTAAGCCAAAAGATAGATTCCTCTGTGGAAGTACTTTTTACTGAAAGCACTACAGCCCTAGTTAGGTGCCTCCAAAGAGGAACTGCAAATAAAGAAATCACTGGGCAATTATAACCTAAGTTCCCTTAGTAATCCTAGTAATCTAAGTTCCCCAGCCCTCACGCGCCAGTTTGGACCAACAGTAATATTAAGATCTGAGGCTTTCTTGCTCTTTATTGGTTTGATTTGTTTGCTGTTTTGTTACTAAGCAGTTGCGAAATGGTCATCTTCTTATACAATATACAGTGGTTCTATTATAAAGGATCTTTAAGAACAGTACATCTATATCCTTGCATGCTCCTAACTATCACATTTCATAAAAAAGACTGAACACATCAAAAAATCAGCAAAACAGTAAGAACATAAGAACTACATAAAGAAAATAAAACCTTAACAAGAGTAATAACCAAGGATTACATCCTCAATGGCTGAATAGTGTTTTCCACTGTTCCTAATGACCTTTAAAACAATTGTTAGTAAATCGTCTAGGATGACATGGACCACAATTGTTACAGGATAACTGCAGCCAACTGTGCTGATAAAGCCTGGGTTCTTCTCCTCTTAGGGATTGCTTGGATGTATAGCAGCTTTATGTGGATGATGAATACATTACACAGAACACTACTTGTTTAATAGTGTCTGGTGGTTCACTTGGCAATGCTGCAGGACCCTCTCTGGTCCAGATAGCTCTAGAAAGGAAACAAAAGCAATATGGTTCTGGAATTCTTTCCTCCTTAGGGAATTTGAATGGTCCCTGCTTTAATCTCCATGGCAGAGTTGATGGGGTTCTACATGGCTGGTGGTTATTCATTTGACTGATGTTCCTTAGGAATTTGTTTAAGGTGTGAGTGGTGGATCCAAGCTTCCTTTCCTGTAACCTTTATAGCAAACTAATAACTTACTAAGACAGTATATGAGTCTTCCCACCTGGGTTCCAGTTTAGATTTATGGAAAAATACTTTTATTAAAACTGTATTTCCAGGTTGCAAATCATGTACCTGTATCTCTGGAGGGGTGGGCTGGTACCACTGAACATGATAGATGTTTTTCTACCCCCAACACAAATTTGGTAACTTGTTCAGCTCCTTCTAAGAGGCTGGTCCTAGTGGGGATATAGGTCCCAGGTATAATTAAGTGTCTGCCAAACCCATTTCTGCCGGTAACAGCCCTAGAGCTTGGTGAGGGGTATTTTCAATATCTTAATATCCTATAATATTATTTCTAAAATTTCAGGCTATTTCAAACCTACCTGACTGCAAGTTCAAGTAATTTAATTAATTAATTAATTAATTAATTTCTTTGGAGCCTTTGGTATGAGCTGAACAGTGTACTACAGCAATTTCTCTGGAAGCTTAATAGCTTCCAACAGCATTAGGATTCCAGTTCCATTAGAAATATTTTTCTGCTGAGATAAGGCATTCTTGTTCTTTCCCTCA
>NW_010526869.1:1889-10427 GCF_000687285.1 Phaethon lepturus
GCATGACATACTCTAAAAGTGTATTTAGGATCAGTGTAAATAGTTATCTGCTGATTATGTCCCCACCAGGTTGCTTTTGCTAATGTAGTTAATTCAGCCCCTGGGGCACTCACCAAGGGTTGTAGAGGTTCTGATTCAAGTTCCTCTTTTTCACCACTGCATAGCCCACGAGTTGTTTTTCATTCGCTTAGTATGAAGTTCCATTGGTGAAAAAGGTTAGGTCAGAGTTCTCTACAAGTTGATCTTGCAGATCTTCTCGTAGGCATCTGTAGTGAAACATTGCCTTGCAGCTCATCATTAGAGACAACAGGCAATTAAGTTGCTGGATTCAAAACATTACATCTTTTAAAAGTAATATTATCTGCATCTAAAATCATGAATCTGTAGCAATGTGCTCTTTGAGGGGGACAATGTTTGTGTAGTTTAAGAACCAAATCTTCTTCATGCAGGACATACACAGTTGTTGAGTGACCCAGCACTAATGGTCTGCTCCTTTTTATGACAGTCTCTGTTGCTGCTGGAGCTTTAATACAGGAATTACTCCCTGCCACTACAGGATCTAGTTGAGGTAAGTAATAAGCCACAGGATGGCAGTGTGGACCTAGCTTTTGAGTAAGGACTCTGCTGATTTCTCAGGCTCAAATAGGTGAAGGGACATGGAGTAATCTGGCAGTCCCAGTGCTGAAGAACAAGTTAAAGCTCTTTTTATAGCTTGGAAAGCCTTTTCTCTCTCTAGACTTCAACGTATAGGCTCTACTTCGTCTGCCTTGGTACCTTTTGCCAGTGGCTTACTTAATGCCCCTAGCTCCACTATCCAGGGTATCCCACTGTGCCTAAAAATCGTCACAGTTTTTTTTTGTTACCAGTTGAGGTGTTTCTACAAGACCCTGGACCTGTTCTGGGTCTATTCATCTTTGTCCTTCTGTTAACATAAATTCTAAATATTTTACTTCCTTCTGACACAGCTGAAGCTTAGAAAGAGATGCAAGGTGACCTTTTTCTGCTAACGCAGTATAAAGACAAATAGTATCTTTCAAGCAATCTTTGTATGTCTTGTTGGCAAGTAACAAATTATGTACATATTGTACAAGTATAGAATCTCCGGGGAATATAATACCTTTCAGATTTTCTCCTTGCCATGTCAACATGTAATCCTTAAAACAGCTGTAGATATCAGAGGCAGCTTGGTCCATAAAAACACTTGCTGCCAGTTCATTATTAAGATTCTGGAGAGTCATTCCCTGTATGTCAGCAAAGCCTGTTGCAGTCTTCCTCAGTAGGTGCTGAGGTGTTCCTCTGGCCTCTCTCTACATTCCTGTACTTTATTTTAACTTATTATTCTGTCCTCACAAATTCTAATCACATTTATCAGATTTCTAACTACTGTTAGGCAATTATCTCTATCTATTTGATTATTATAATCCTAATGAGGATCAACCTGATGCCAAAAAGTCCGATTTCCCCTTGCCTGTAGGGTTAATTCCGCATTCTTTCAATTATTGTATCTTTCTGTCCGGACAGAAAAACTCTCTCTATAACAGGTTAACATCAGCACAGGATTGATTACATTCTGAACAAATATTGGAAAATAATGATGCACACGGACCCACACCGTCCCTTAACCTGGGCATTTGATTTCCCCACATAACCAAAACTAACAAAAAGGGGTGATAGCTGTATACATGTATGTGAGAGACTGAACCATGGGGCAAACCATGGGGCATTTGTCTCAAAGATGGTTTATCTGGGCGAGAATCCCTTTGGCTGGCGATGGGAATGGCTGCAGGGCCACAGAGACCTCCGACTGGTGCTACAAGGCCCAATCATGTGCCATCGAGTCGCGCGATAGCTGCGTGATAGTTGTGTGAGGAGTGGGGCTGGAGCCGTGTGAAGCTCATGCGCATGTGCAGACAGGCAAGTACACGTCATTGTCATGGAAATCGCAGCCCGTGAATGAGAATAAAAGGGACTGCCAAGACAAGCCCTCGTGCGTGTGCTGCCGCCGTGATTGCCCACCATCGAAACGTTGAGAAGCTTGGACTCTGGGAGGCCGAGGATCCATGATGGTGACTTTCCTTGCAACTCTATCCCGAATGTTTCCTTGGTTTCTGTCTTTTTATTCCATTCTGTCCTACTGTTACTAATTTCTTACTTTTAATTGTAAGCTATCACTGCTAATTTTTTATTTTATTTTTGATAATAAAAGTTGCTTTGGGTATACGGCATTTGATCTCGTTTGTGTCTTAATCTCACTCTTGGGATCATATTGAAACCTCCCCTGACATTGGATCAGGACAATGTAACACTCGAGGTGGGGGAGGAATATTTTTTCACACACAGACAGACACACACACCCCCCTCCACAAATATAATGGTAGGGGGAATTAGCAAGTGATACAGAGGGAGCAGTATAGGGTGGTGCAAGGACCAGCTCTGCAGGTGCCTCAGTTAAATTATTTACAATTGTTGCAGCTAGAGTTCTTTCTCAAGGTTTTCATACTAATTTTCAATCACTCTCTTTATGGTGGTCATATGCCAAATTAACCCACACATATCAATAATCCATTCATTAAGGTTTTTCATCTTCTAAAATTATCTGCAGTGTAGCCAATTTATTTAATACGAAGGATCCTCCGTGGGGCCATACTCTTCTTCTAAGTGCTGGTCAGTTTCCCTTACACAATGCTATTGCTCGTTTTTCCAATAGACCTGCAGTGGCATCTATTTTCGTCCAATTTTCTAGTACCTCAGCTAAGGGCATCCCCTTCTCTATGCCAGGTATGTTCCCCATTTCTGTATGCTAAATTTGTGCACCTTACACTGACCTGGCCACACACACCTCTTCTAGTGCACTTTCTAGATGGGACTCAAATCCCTTCAGGCCCAAAATACTTAGAGCACCCTTCCAAGGTGGGACTGGAACCCACACGGACTTCGAGGTGGGATGTGAACCCGCTTGGACTCAGAATACTTAGAAATTAGTAGTAGAACTTTAACATGCACCAATGCTTAGAATTTAGTAGGGGAAATTGAACACTCCAGTCTCCAAAGTTCCCAGGTGAACTCACCTGGTGCTGGCAGTTGGGCATTTGGAGACAAGAGAGTCTGATGTCCAATGGTGGCTACCTAGAGTCCCATCTGCATTGCCAAACTGTTACAGAAACTACGCATGCCTATCACCATAACAGGGTTCCACTCTAGGTTTCCACTGAGTCAGTAAACAAAAGATGGACTCCCTCTATAAAAGTACTTTTTATTAATAGCACTACAGCTCTAGCTAGGTGCCTCTGAAGAGGGACCCCAAACAAAGAAATCCTTGAGCAATAGTAATATTAAGGTCTGGGGTCTTGCTTTTTATTGGTTTGATTTGCCTGCTGTTTCATCACTAAGGGGTTGCTAAGTGATTATCTTCTTATATAATATACAGTGGTTCTATACCCTGTTTCACATGCTCTCAGGTTGGTTTTGGCTGGTTCTGTCATTAGCTTTTTGGTATGTTGTAATACCATGTCAGAGTTCATGTACCATGGTCATCAGGCTTGGCTTATTCTAGCTATTAATGTTTAAGCTGCTCCTTTCTGGAGCAAGATCTAGGTGAAAGTTCACAGTTTGTGGCCTAAGGCTTCAGCTACTGTAGCTTCTAGTGCTAATCAAGGCTATTAATCTTAACAATTCTTAACAGTTAGATTATCGTACTGTTTTTCCTTCCAATCAAGAGATGCAAAGGTGGAACAAATTTCATACTTATTGCACAAGAACATGAGAACAGACAGGGACAGAATAAAAAATCCTATTGACTTGCCTTTTGCTTGTCCCATCAACAGTTAAACAAGCATCATCAACAATCATTACAGCTTAAGAAATTACTTGCTCAAAAGAAAAGTAGAGAGTTCTCAAATGTTAAAATTTTCTCCTTTTATGTGCATTCAGAAATAGCTAAAATAGTGTTTTGTCCATAAAGATTTTCAGGTACATTTGGCAATTAGTTATATCATGTGAGTAAATTTGAAGGGCAGTTCTGGGTCTACTCTAATTTAGTATTCTGGCAGAAGGTGCATATGTCCACTTATTATTTTAACAGATATCACAAGTTGCTCTCAGCTAGCTGGGAGATAGTTAACAGTGGATATTCTTCAGAGCAGGGACATGTGCCACACTTCGCAGCTTCATTGCCTGTGTGGAGCTCCAGAGAGCAACTCTGTCAGGAACAGTCTTGGACATGGGAAGAAGTTTGTCTTCGTTTGGGACTGAATTACTGCAGGAAGGGTGCAAAGAAGATGGAGCCTGGTTCTTTTCTGGGGTGCCCAGTGACAGGGCAAGAGGAGATGGGCACAAGCTGAAACACAAGAGGTTCCCTCTGAACACCAGGAAACGCTTTTTCACTAGCTCATGTGTCTTGGCTGCTCAATTTGTCTGGTGTAGCTAAAGCTTATGCATTATGACTGTTCAAGTTCTGCCTATGAAATCATCCACAACTGTCAGTTTCTGAAATTACTGATTTGCTTATCTGTACATCTGCTCATGGGCATCTTGGCAGGATCTATGTACCTATATTTCTTCCATGTTCTTTGATCAAAAATATATTAATCAGCCTTCATAGAGAATAAGATTAGAATAATGAAAAATTAGTGCCTAAACAGGTTTGCCTTTTTTAGCTGTAGAATTGTTTCATTTTCTCCACATGACTGCTCATGACCCACTCTCTAAAGGTCTGCACCATTTGTAAGACTGCCTTGTCATCTTTTGAAGCATAAACAAGTGTTGCTTTATACATACCCCATGCTACCCTGGGTATTCCTCTGACTTTACAGAGTGGCCAGAGTGAGTGAAGTTAGGGGAGGGTTAGATTGGATATTAGGAAAAATTTCTTCACCAAGAGAGTGGTCAAGCATTGGAACGGGCTGCCCAAGGAGGTGGTGAAGTGACCAGCTCCAGAAGTATTCAAAAAACCTGTGGATGTGGTGTTTCAGGACATGGTTTAGGGGGCATGGTGGTGTTGGGTTAACGGTTGGACTTGATGATCTTGAAGGTCCTCTCCAATCTTAATAATTCTGCAATTCTGTGCTTTTGTGAAGTGATCCCTGACCACTGACTGCTGTGACAAGACTGCAGATGATGGACAATCAGAAGCTTCTCCTGGGAGAATTTCCAAGTAAATACAATTAGTCCTGCTTTTCCAAAGAACCCTGGGTTTGCCATACAAAAACCCCATAGTTATTCTTTATTTCTTGAGCAAGATTGAACATCTGAAAGGTCTAACAGATCCTTCTTAAAGGATAATTAAGAAAGTAAGGGCAAAATATCTTCTAAGTGTCAAGACATATCTGTGCTAAGAATCACTGTACAAGGTCATAATGTGCGTATAAATTTAGGGTCAAGTGTAAGTGGTTTGAGAGAGTGCAAGTAGACACTTTCTAAATCCTTGTGTCTTCTCTGTTTCTTTATTGTTTTCTCTGGCGCATATCACCATAAATTCAATGCACATGGAACAGTGAAGTTGCAGTTCTAACAGAATTTCCTTGGTTTTTTTTTCCCCACCAAATACCCTACTCATCACAACAAGACTTTTCTCACCAGTCCTCTCCTAGTTGACGTACAACAAATTCTCCTTGATAGATGCATTTAAACAAAGTAAGTTGCATTCTGAGATATTATTACAAATAGCACAGATTTGTTCACGCTGTTAACTGTGCCTGAGAAAATAGTCCGAAAATAACCCCATTTAATAAGTGGGATTCTGGCAGCAGTGCATTATTGAGATAAAAGAATTTTGATTTGTTAATTTTGGGTTTTGCCAAAGCTTATTTTCAATGTTACCACCTCATTCTCTATCATGAGAATCTGGTACAGCAGAACCAGTTCAGCATTACTGGTCCAGAAACAGTTTAGCTCCTGTGAAGAGTGGAAAGCCATTGTAGGGAATTTCTCCATTGAAAAGCAGAGAATTAAATAGTATATGTTTTAAAATGAAGAAATGAAGATAAAGTTGTGAAGGCTTATCAAAAACACCCCAATTCCTTCTTGCTTATCACATCTTATTTCTCAGGGTTTTTCAGTCTAAATTGACTACTCAGTCAGGAGATGTCTTATAGAAAGACTGTGACTGCTGCTTGCATCTCAACCTACACAAATACAGTAAGAACCCAATACCTCACTTCGAAAGCTGATGCTCTTCTATTTCAGTTCCCCACTGTTGCTACAGCCTCACTGTGGAAGGCTAGGTGTGGTATGGGGTTTAAATCAGAAGGAAAGAAAGTATTGCCTATGGAGCTTGAAAAACACTATGTAATAGAGTATATCTTGATAAGTCAGTACCAGCTCTTTTAACCACATGCTGCTTTGGAAACTGTCCCAATCCACACATTATTGTCTGCATATACGGGCTTCAACTTGGAAAGAAGAGGTGCCTAGAATTTGCCTCCCTAATTAGGGTTCACTCAGGAGTTTCAAAGCAGCTGGTGGCTTCTGTGACCTTTCTGCACTCAACCTCAGTAGGACTTGCAACGGGTACTGTGTGTTTCTTTGTTTATCTCACAGACATGAATGAACCTTGATGAACTTTTTCATTGTGAAGCATCTCAGGAGTTCACATTTAACTCAATACCAATTGTGATTTGCCTCTTTGTTGGCCCTGTGTTGGCCCTATGCTTGATTGTACCAACTTAAACACTTTCAAAAAGACTGTTTTCAAATTTACCAACAGCTTCTTTTAGTCTCAATCTCTCATTTTTCACCAGCCTGTCAGCCCCTGCAGTTACAAGGCTTCTCTGGACTTTTCTCAGACAGAAAATAATTTCTTCTAAGCAGGAAGAATACACAAACTGATACTAATTGTTGATCCTTTTTGCATTTCCAGTCTTTGCATTTTGGAGTTGAAAATTATTACAGCTATTAAAATTAGAAGCATTTTTGACCCACAGTGTTTGAAGAAGAAGTCCAAAAATATCACACAATTTTTAGGAGTTAATTGGTCCCTCTGAGTTTGCTGTTTTATGACTGGCATGATCCTGTGCCTGTGCTCTTATACCCGCTTAACTATTCAACTGGTAATATAAGTGTCAGAAAAGGATGAAGCAGAGGTCTTGGTCCACCAGTGTTTCATAGCAAATGAATGAATCTAATTTAGAAACAGCATGTCCTCTCATGTCTCTAAAAGAAGTAGACAAATAACTCAAGTACTGGCTGACTCACAGCCCTGATAGGCTGCCTGTGTACCCCAAAGGAAAGACAGATAATGACAGATGAACTCTTAGCAGCACAGGTTGACAGTAAAAGCACAGAGTAGCATTGGTCAGATACAGAAGATAACTCAGTCGACTGACTCATAAGAATTTGAAACCAGCCTTTTTAGCACAGTCACCAATGGATTCAAATAATCAAGAATACAAACACATTCACTTTAGCAGTCATATTTACCTTCCTAGTGAACTAGAAAAAAGAAGGAAATTAATAATCTTGAAGCAAAAGAAGTCTTGTGTTGACTACCTTAGTCTTTCAGGACATAAGGGGTGTTGGATGCAAAGTTAAGGCTAATGAGATTAGTACCTTTGTAATCACAGCATTGCATCTGTGCATTGTCTCAGTGTCATGGGCTCAGCCTCTCCCTTGTTGGTTTGATGGGAGCACTCCTCTGCCATGGAGGAGGAAGTTTTTTGGCAATAAGATTTTTTTTTTTTTTTTTTAAGATATGCTCAGGTATTGTCAGAGGTGTGTCATCTGTAAGACAGGACACAAAACTAATGTTTTTTGTCCAGATACCAGGAAGTTAACAAATCTCTGAAACAGCTCCAAGAAGGTACAGCCTCTGGGAGTGGAAGAATGTCTACAAGAATGTCTACTGAAATGTTGAAGTCCACAAGAGAATTACAGTTTCTTGCCTTTCTTTCAAGACTGAGAAAAAAGGAAAAGTGCTTCAAGAACAAAAAAGCAACCATGTCCTTTATGAAAACCCCTCAGTATCTTTATTGTAGCTATGATTGGTACTATATTATGCATTTTTCCCTATGTGTTCCCCTCATAGGCAAAGTGATATCTGAGAATTAGCTGTGGTTTATCTGCAGAGCCAACAACATGATATTCACAAATAAGCAAATTTAGCAAAAATGTGAGTAACAGCACTACTCCACTATAACTTTAACTACTGGACTGACAAATTTGACACTGCTGTCAGATATGTAGGTCTGATCTTCTGCAAGCTGAATTGTCTAGTTAACTCTGCAGCCTCATCCTCTTCTTTCATGATGGCATGGAAAGTCAAGTAATGGGATGTGTCTGAGGAATTAATTGTTATAATTGTTAGAAATGGGGTCACTGAGACTGTTGATTTCCACTATCTCTGTTGACAGTAATGCTGGTCAATGCTAATGCTTGGCCTTAGAAGACTGAAGCAAAAAAGTGAGTTGTCCATGACCAGAGTGATATCTGCTTTAGGAAATTGAGATCCAAAGTGAAACCATCACCTGTGAACTTCCTTGGTTTTTCTTTTGCTGATGGTAGGCAAATTATTGTGAGTTCAGTAAAAGAGCTCCAAAATTTCTC
>NW_010526870.1:0-25724 GCF_000687285.1 Phaethon lepturus
TTCTGTGATTCTGTGATATTAGCACGGGTTTTTATTATTCTTAAACTACACAACTCAAGAACAAAATTATAGGATGTTAAGAAGTAAGATGCAGCTAACAAAGCCTAGAAAAAGCAAAACTGGTCATCATGAGAACAGTAAAAATTAACTGAAATTAATAAAATAAAAATTATCTTAAATAGAGCTCAGTAAGGAAAGATGGAATTCAGTTGTGAAACAAAACAAGGGCTCTAAGATTTTGTCCAGAAAAGCAAGAACACACCTTGAATGAGAAAAAAGGAAGCTACCACAGTCCAGGGACAACATTACATGCCAAGACAGATTTATCCAGCTTCCATGTGATTAGTTTGTTGTTTTTTTTTTTTAATTTGGCGATAAATCTCAGTAGTATGAAAGCCAACCCAAAGTAACTTATTTTATTATGCTGTTTTTGAAAGTTTATTGGACAGCAACATTTGACAATCAAACTTGAGTTGACAATCAAACTAGGGTTGCAAGATTATTCAGTCTTACCTTACAGTTCATTTTGTTCTTAAAATAAATGTGTCACATATCAGTTGTTAAAGTTTAGCGTACTCAGAAAAAAAAGGATAAAAAGCTAAATGAAACACATACCTATGTTTTGACAAATTTCTTAGAAACTATGTGCTTCCTTTTTACTTATAAGCACATTCTTTCATTTTTTTCAATTAAAAAAAAAAATCCTCTTAAGAAGACTGCTTATAAGAACACAGAAAAGTGAAATAACATCTGTGAAATACAAAACATGCTAAAATATGGTGCCAGAGTTTCTGTCATACACTTACAGTCTCAGAGTCCCAAGCATCTTGACATTCAGAGTTCAAAGCATTTCAAATGATAGTCATCTTTTTAGAGACTCATCACTATGCCCCACTTACAGATCGACTTTGTGGAAGTAGAAAACAGACAAATGTGGGTTGTCTGTGCAACAGTGACTTCTATTTATTGTTGTGGTTGACCTAAAAAACTCCTATCCACCTACATTCATAAAATACACCATCTCACTTGTGATCACTCCTGTGAAGCACCTACTTCTGTCTATACCATTATCCTAAGTATCTGACCATTTCTGTCTTCGCTATAGCCTCCCGAGAAAGCATCTCAGATATCAATGATACATGCATAACAAGATTAGATGAGATAGAGAAGGTTTAGTCATACTTTCCCCCTTTAAAGAACTATTATTCACTTCAAAATTAAATCATATTTAATCTTTGGACTTGGGTAGAATGATAGAATGAGATCAAGATTCAGAAATAGTCTTGGAGGCAGCTGCCACTCAGAAGGAAAAAGGAAAAGAGATGCATAATCAATATGTGGTTATTAACAAATCTCTGCACATTGATGAAAACCCATTATTAATTAATACACAGAGATTTCTGCAATGTGACTTAAGAGAAATGGGACCAAGTCTCAACACTACTCATAACATTTTTCACTATTCATCTTTCAGACAATCAGAATTCAGGGAGTTATAACACAAACATGTATACATATATTTTTATATGTGTGTGTATATATACTTTATCAGTGAGCAGGTGTACAGCAGCCCTGCCTCCTGGTAGGCTGAAGAGATTGGGGGATATTAAAAATGTTGGGGTTTTTTTCTCCAAAGAAATATAGCTATCATTCTTCTTCACCTACAGTTGCTTTATTTTGCCCCCTGAAAATGCATGACTTCCTTGAATCAATGGATTTTAGTGCCTTGTGTAGATTGTTACAGCAGAAATGACATCACATCTATTTTGAGGCAGGTTAAATAGGTCCTTTACTGAATGACACAAGGCTGCGGTACTCATTCAAAACCATTCAGCAATGAAGTGGCTTGGATTGTTCTGTTTTTTGTTTTCTTGAAGTTAGAAGTTCGTGTTTATTTCTGTGTCTATTTATTCTGAACACACTGCATGTTTGCAAAGTAGACGATTCATTCCCCGACTCTTGTAGGGGAAATAATGGTTTATAATCTTACCTCTATGAAGTCCTGGTAACCTTTCTAAAGTAATTCATACATTGCTGCTATTCCATAAAATAAAGCATATTTAAGAATTATAATAGTCTTACCGAAATCCTTTTCTTGAAGCCACAAAGTTTGTGTTACTATCTGAACCTCATCCAGACATTTTTGCTTTGGCCTACAAACAAAATTCACTTTAAAACCTTTTATATTGGTTTTAATGCTGTGCCAGCAGGGGCTGCCGGGGCCCCTGTGAGCAGAGGTCGGGGCTGCCCCGTGCCGACACAGCCGGTTCCAGCCGGTTCCAACCGACCCACCGCAGGGCCCGGCTCAGCCCCACAGCCAGGATGGCAGCACCTCAGGGACAGCCTGTGCAAGGAAGGGCAAAATGCTGGATGGCCAGAGAGAGGAATGAGGGGGAAAAGTGTGAGAAACCACCATGGAAGCCCCGAGGTGAGGGCAGGAGGGAGAGGCGGTGATCCAGGCACTGGAGCAGGGGTTCCCCTGCAGCCTGCGGAGATGACCATGGTGATGCAGGTTGTGCCCCTGCATCAGTGGAGCAGGACCACAATGGAGCAGATAGATGTGCCCTGAAGGAAGCTGCAGCCCATGGAGATCCCAGGCAGGAGCAGGTTTACCTGAAGGACTGCAGCCCATAGGAAACACCCATATTGGAAAAGTGAGAGTAGGAAGGAGCAGCAGAGAGGACCTGTTGTGGACTGACCAGAGTCCCCATTCCCCATCCCCCTGTGCTGCCTGGGGAGGAGGAGAACAGAGGAGCTGAAAATGAAGGAGTGAAGCTGAGTCTGGAAACAAGGGCTAGGGTGGTGGGAAGGTGCTTTAGTTTTTGTCTTTGTTTCTCACCATCAAACTATATTTTAACTGACAATAAATTAAATTCATTTTCCCCAAGTTGAGTCTATTTTGCACATGAAGAAAATTGGTAAGTGATCTCCCCATTCCTATCTTGACCCTTGAGTCTTTTTATCTTATTTTTTCTCCCTACCCCATTGATGAGGGGGAGTGATAGCAGCCAGGTGGGTGTCTGGTAGTTGGCCACAGCTGGGTCACCTCAATTGCTTTTTATAATGGACAGACAAAAGAGAAAACTATTTCAAGCTACATACAGGTTGACTATTACCTCCTAGAGTAACCGAAAGGAGCTCAGACTGAGCCTGTGTCCTACCAGATGACTGTCACCTATTTGTCAAGATGACAGGAAGAAGAAAAAGAGCAGGGAGAAGTCAGTGCCTTCTGGTGAGTACATGGAGTAGAAAGAAGGTTTCTAGTTGTACCAAGAAGTCAGAGAGGAAGACAGAGTTGGAAAAACTACTCCATTTAACGTGAGTGTTGTGGTTTAGCCCAGCCAGCAATTAAGTACCACGTAGCCGCTCACTCGCTCTCCCCTCCCGCCGTGGGATGGGGGAGAGAATTGGGGAAAACTCATGGGTTGAGATAAAAACAGTTTAATAGGACAGAAAGAGAGAAGGAAACAACAATGATAATAATCATAATACCAACAAAGGAATGTACAAGAACAAGTGATGCCCAATACAATAATTGCTCACCACCCAGTGATCAATAGCCCTTCCCCAAGAAGTGATTCCCACCCCCCGGCTAACTCCAGTTTATGTACTGGGCATGATGTTATATGGTAGGGAATATCTCTTTGGTCAGTCTGGGTCAGCTGTTCTGGCCGTGTCCCCTCCCAGCTTCTCATGCACCTCCTCACTGGCAGAGCATGAGAATCTGAAAAGTCCTTGACTTAGTATAAGCACTACAGCTACTTAGCCACAGCTAAAACTTCAGTGCGTTATCAACATCATTCCCATACCAAGTCCAAAGCACAGCACTATACCAGCTATCGGGAAGAAAAAAAACAACTCCATCCCAGTCGAAGCTAGGACATGGTGAAGCATACTCCCTCTGACCATCAGAGCTGCAAACAGGATTGGTTTCTGGTTTGTGGTGGTTGGGTTTTTTTTCATTGCTACTGGGTTGTTTTTTTTTGGGGGGGGGGGTGTCTTTTTTTATAAGATACTAGTGCTCCTCAAACATGAAGAAAGGGAGCGGATCTAGCCCTGAGAGAACATTTTAGAGTTTTTTTCAACCATACAGAAATCTCTGAAGAAATTTTAATTAAATTCTTCCTACACTTGGAGGTCTGATTATATATTTATTTAAGCTTGCTTACCAGATAGGTGTTTGCAAATGCTTAATACCATAATTCTAAAGGCAGACCACTTCTCAGAGCGAAGCAGTATTAGTGAAGTGCTACAAGTAGATAGTGTAATATTTTAATTACAACATTACTTGTAATGATATTTACAGATATTGGGATCTTAAATATTCTACACCAACTTCAAAGGGAAGTATCAAACTCCAGATAGAAGTAGTGGTTTCCATACATTTTCCAATGCTCATTGTGTCTGCCTTCTGCTTTCTCATTATCCTCTCCATTCTTCAGCACCAAAACCCTCAACTCTTGTCCTCATTCTCTCTCCCATGCTTACTGATCTGCTTTCCACGTTTATTTCTCAAGACATTAAGCTAATCCATCCATCAGTCATACACACATACACATACTCCCTCCTTTCTATTTTTGTCCATTCTGTAAAACCCCTTCATTGTCCATTCTAGGAGTCCAGCGATTTCACACCTTAAGCTTAGGTCTAATGCATGCTGGACAGATTGCTTTTTGGGTGAAACTTTATGGAATATAACTCAGTATTCATGAGTTATGGGTGTGTATTGCTAATTTGAATCCACTGATCACAAAAAAAAAAAGAGAACAGCTTGTGGATATTTTAGATAAACTGTAAAAGACAGGAATAGCACCAAGAACTCTTCACTAAAAATTAAGAGAGAGCTCCTCACAAATATTTTTTGCTGAAAATTAATTCCTAACTGTAAAAAGTTTTACATGCTTGTATTGGATTTGCATGGCAAGGTTTTGGTAGCAGTGAGGGTTACAGGTGTGGCTTCTGTAAGAAGTTGCTAGAACCTTCCCCTGTGTCCGGTAGAGCCAGTGCCAGCTGTCTCCAAGACAGACTTACTGTTGGACAAGGCCAAGGCAGAGACAGTGGTGGTGCCTCTGGGGTAACAGATTTAAGAAGGGGGGAAAAAAACAAGCACACAGCATTTGCAGCTGGAGAGAGGAGTGAGAATGTGTGAAAACAGCTCTGCAGACACCCAGGTCAGTGAAGAAGGAGGGGAGGAGGTTCTCCAGGTACCAGAGCAGAGATTCCCCTGCAGCCCATGGTGAAGACCATGGTGGGGCCGGCTATGCCCCTGCAGCCTATGGAGCTCCACGGTGGAGCAGATCTCCACCTGCAGCCTGTGAGGGAGCCCATGCTAGAGCAGGTGGCTGCCCAAAGGAGGCTGTGACCCCATGGGAAGCCCACACTGGAGCAGGTTCCTGGCAGGACCTGTGGACCCACGGAGAGAGAGACGCCCATGTTGGAACAGGTTTGCTGGCAGGACTTGTGACCCCGTGGGGGACCCATGCTGGAGCAGCTGGTTCCTGAAGGACCGCACTCTGTGGAAGGGACCCAGGCTGGAGCAGTTTGTGAAGAACTGCAGCCTGTGAGAAGGACTCACATCAGAGAAATTTGTGGAGGACTCTCTCCTGTGGGAGGGACCCCATGCTGGAGCAGGTGAAGAGTGCAAGTCCTTCCCTTGAGGTGGAAGGAATGTCAGAAAAGAACATAAGATGAACTGACTGCAACTCTCATGCCCCATATACCCCTGCACTGCCTGGGGAGAGGTGATAGAGAAATTCTGAGCAAAGTTGAACCCAGGAAGAAGGGAGGGGTGGAGGGACGGTGTTTGAAGATTTTATTTCTCATTACACTACTCTTATTTTGATTGGCAATAAATTGAACTAATTTCCCCAAGTTGAGGCTGTTTTGCCCATGACAGTAACTGCTGAATGATCTCTCCCTGTCCTTATCTCGACCTCTAAGATTTTTGTTATATTTTCTCTGCCCTGTCCAGACGAGAAGGGGAGTGATAGAGCAGCTTTGGTGGGCACCTGGCATCTAGCCAAGGTCAACCCATCACAATGCTCTATTTCCGACTACATATAGTTTCATGCTTTATTGACCAAATTAATGTTTATAACACAAAGCAAGAGTATTCTCAATTTGCATGACTGTAATTTGTCTATCTTCAATGAAATTATAAGTGTCCACATAAGAGTTTTAAAAAATTCCTGAATTTTAAAAGTCAGTATAGTAAGTCCTTTAATTTCTTACCCACATAGAATTACTAGGAAAAAAAATAAGGCAAGTGCTTTTTTCTTCTGAGATCTCCAGTTCTCTCAAATCTTTCTGCTGATGGTAGATTTTGACATAAAACATCAAGTTGCCTGAGTCATGTCACACTAGTGCTATGTGATAATTTTATCATTTTAAAAATATCACTTGTTAAGGGTCACTGGTAACTGCAAAATCCTATTGAGGTTATTTGCTAAGGAAAAGCTGACTTCATAATAATGTTACTCCTTTCATCCCATACAAATTCCATAGAGGTGAGACAGACATCCATTTCCCTCACAGTATGTAGCTTGAGGTATAAATAGTATTTGTAAATATATGCAGAAAGAGGCCTCTATAAATCTCACATTTACCAAAGAACAGTGTGAGGTACAGACTAAAATAAGGACTTCTTTTTTTACATAGCCTATATGAAAAGGGAATAGAATGACAGATAGATAGCCTGATTAAGGGCTTTGTTAAGTTTAAAGCTTCAACACCAAGTCTTTTCTTTATAAACTGTACAACTGAGATGGTCTAAAATCCAGAAACATACAGTTTATATTTCTACTGAAAAATTGAAGTGCAAAAAGAAATGAGAGAAAGGTAATGGCAGTTCTGTGTGCCTGTTCCAGGCAGTACATGCAGTCTACAGGCATAAGAATGTTCTTCATAAATATGTGATGGTGGCACCTTTCATCCCAAAGTGGTTCAATAACTATGAGATAGCAGTGTAAAGCAAATAATTCTGGACCACATGTTAGAAGTAAACCAGAATAAAAGTAGTGCACAACAGAGAAAGGAGGAGAATAGGGCTAACACAGCACAAGATGTAAAGGGAGTGGTAAAGTTAGGAGGAGAAATACAATTAATCTCTACACTCTTCTGTTTGTGTAACTTCTCTGTCTGGGAAGAATTCTTAGTTCCAAAGGTCCCAAGACATAAATTATTTCAAAAGACTGGTACTGTCTCAGTTGTACAAAATACACAGAGACCTACTTTGATAAAAAGGCATCAGTTGCACCACCATATGAGGAATTTGCAATCTACAGCTCTTGCAAATCTTGCATATTTCTTGTGAACATTTCAAGAGTGCTTCCTTCCCTGGTCTAGGTTATGCGACTGCTAACTAGACTGTCCTTGGGTAGATGTTCAACAATAATCCAAATTCCCAGGTTTAGGAGGAGGAAAAGAGAGGTGATTGAGGCAGATATCACTGGCAGTGCTGCAATCTTTCTGCATGTTCAGCTCCACACCATACAGTGGTCAAGAATAGTCATAGAACAGTCAATGTTGGAAGGCATATCTGGAGACCACTTAGACAAAGCTAGAGGAGTTTTCTTAGGATTGTGTCCAGTCAGGTTTTGAAGGTCTCCAGCGATGGAGACTCCACAAGGTACCTGGGAAACCTGTTCCACATTCTATTATCCTCACACTTGACTCTTCAAGCTTTCTTCTTTACTTCCTCCTGTTAGGTATTTATACACATTGATAAAACCCCTTGAGCCTTCTCTGCTCTGGGCTGGACACTCCCAAGCTCTCTCAACCTCTCCTCATATAAGAGGGTACATTTTGTCCCCATCATCCAGGTCATTAATGAGAAAGCTAAACAGTAATGAACAGGCCAGTCTGCTGTCTCAACATCGAGCGCTGTGATACTTTTTTGATCTGTTCCCTCTTCTAAAGATCCTGAACTCCACTCTCATGGTCACTGCAACAAAGGTTACATCCAACCTCTACATCCCCAACAAGTTCTTCTTGTTTGTAAGTATAAGGTCCAGCAGGAGTATGAAGTCTAGCAGACGTGCTTCTCTGTACTCCAGGTTAGGTGGTACATGCTCTCTAAATCTTGGAAAGGTAGGATCTTATAGCTCACAGAATCAAGGCCTACACTCCACAAAAAAGTCTGTCCTAGAACTGTGAGATCTTGGATACCCCTCCATCAGAAGTAATCTTTCAATACCATGTGTACCATTTTCTTTACAGAAAACTAGAAATAGAGACAGAATTATCTCCCAGGATTTGGCCCATGGGACTTACACTCTAAAACTCTACTTACATGAAGCAAACTACATTTGCAGAGACATCTCCCCCAGCCTCTATTAAGTCAGAGTTTGCTTGTTAAAAAATAGTCTGATTACTTGTTTTCAGCTTATGCTTTGACTTTGTCATCATGACCTCATTATCATATTCAATTAACTAGCATGTAAAGGTAATATTCCAGCATGCACACCTCCCTAAGAAACTTTGACTTCAACTAAATAACATAGATTTGCAACAAAAGAGAGATTTGAAAAAAAGATTGAGGGGCTTCTATGCATGAAAAATTGCATACATCTTAGGAAAAGCATATTATGGTGAAATTATACTAGTTTCCTATAAGGGCACATGAAAGAAAAGAGTAAAAGAAGAGAAAAAATCAAGAAAAGATAAAACTAGGGAAAATATACCTGCTAAAAAGTTGATTAGTTTTTGCTTCACCTTGACCTCATTATCTTCATGAATATCAAGATGAGGGGAATCGAAAATAAGCATACATTAAAACCATATATTTTATTTCCCTGTCTCAGAGAAATAAACAAGTCTCTCATCACAATTTTGAGGGAGGGTGGGAGGTTAACTTCTGTATTAATTTTCTTCTCATCAAAGGTCTCAAATCTATTCATAAGGAGGAAAAAGACAGTAAAAACAAAAACATTGTGTTTGTTCTAAAAAGAAACCAAAATATATAGGATGTACCTATAGTTTTTCTAGCTTAGTTCAAGAGTGCTTTTTAAGAAAATGGCATGATTGTCTCTATTTTCTATACATTTATTTTCTCTGTGGAATGGTTTCAAAGCACACGCTTTAGAAACCTTCCAGATGAAAAAGAGCTGGAAGATGCACCCTGGAAGCATCCCTCATATACTTCATTCAACCCATAAAACCGTGTTTTAAAAACCGTGTTTTAAAACCGTGTTTCAACCCATAAAACTCGTACAAAACTAAAAACAAACAAACAAGCAACCAAATAGAAGCAGTTGGTGTGGATGTTGGGTCCCCAGCAAAACTGACCAACTGTTTCTAAAGATCCTGTCCTGTTAATGTACACTGCTTGGCAATGCATTTCAAATAGAATATTTTCAGTTGGAAGGGACCTACAATGATCATCTAGTCCAACTGCCTGACCACTTCAGGGCTGACCAAAAGTTGAAGCACACTATTAAGGGCATCGTCCAAATGCCTCTTAAACACTGACAGGCTTGGGGCATTGACCACCCCTCCAAGAAGCCTGTGCCAGTGTTTGACCACCCTGTCAGTAAAGAAATGCTTCCTAACATCCAGTCTAAACCTCCCCAGTGCAGCTTTGAACCTGTGTCCTATCACTAGATCCCAGGGAGAAGTGGTCAGCACCTCCTATATCCTCTTCCCCTCCTCAGGAAGCTGTAGCGAACAATGATGTCACCCCTCAGCTTCCTTTTCTCCATACTAGACAAGCCCAAATATGTCTACTATGTAGACATAGTAATAACTGAAGACAAATGAAGAAACGAAATCCTATTCATGTTGCATGACTTCAAGGGAAGTGCACATGCATACATCTTCTCTTAGACACTTGTATAATCCCAAGAGTTTTTGTAGAGTGATTTTTAGCACTTGCTCTTGAGAAACTCTGGGTTTCAAGAAGTCTCAAAATTTCTGTGGTTTAGGTTTCCTTGTGTTCATGATAGTTTACAGTGATGTTCTGCATGATAGGTGAACTAATTATTGCTTTTCTCTCTGGGTTCGTGTCCTCATTCTGAAGGTAAAGGGGATGATTTTGGTTTTAATCAGTAAACAGTCTCACCCTTTTTCTTTACATATTTTTCAAATTAATTAAAATATATATGATGCCACATTTTTACATTACGTCCTTCCAAATCTCATTAACTGCAGCTTAATAAATACAATAATGCTATTGGTACTACTTGATTTCAGGGACGAAAAAACTTACATGTTTCTAATGCACTCAAATTGCATTTGGATGCAACATATGACCCTGCATACTCAGGATATAGAATAATTGCTAAAAGGCTTTTTGCTCTTCTTTTCCACAGAATAGCAATGTTGTACTGGAATGAATATAAATACAGCACAGCACATTGATCTCATTACGATCCCTTATGTAAAGAGGTTATACATATATTCCCTAAGGCCTCTTCTCCCAAAATCTTTTCTCCCCACTCTTCCCATCAGAAGGATCTTGTTTTGACATTGCTACCAGAATTATCACTACATTAAAAAAAACATTAAGTTTCAGCTGCCATTAAAAATGCATTTCCAATTCCTCAGCTGGGAAAGCATTCAAAACTTCAGTGGCTCGTATAAGAAAGGGTTCGTGTTCAGAAGAAAAATATTGTATGTGCTAATATAAGGCATTAGAAAAATTACAGGTATTTCTCTTAACAGCACATTCCCCGGATTAAAACAATAAATTCAACTTATTCCTAAAGCTATTTATTATACACTTCACTCAGTTGCAGGTGCATTTATTACATTAATATTAATAGTAATATTGATTTTACTGGGAAGTCTCTCTCTTGGACAGATCCATCACTAAAGAAACTTCTTGTTGCTTATATCCAGTAACACTGACAAGCTCCAGTCCTACCTAAACTATTATATGCTAAATTAACACACACATCCCAAATGCACCAGTCACCATCCGCATCTATAATAGCTGCAAGGTATGTTAGTGATAGATCAGCAGAGTCCTGTATTAGACCACAGCTTGGATGTACATGCACATTCATACCTACTACACTCGTGCATGATAGTTTGCACGAGCCATAGATTCAGCTATGGATGTAACAAACCTACAAAAAGCTCAATGAGAACAGAATTACTGACTACTTGGAAAAAATTGACCAGTTGGTAACTGTGGGTTTAGAAAACATCAACTGTCAATAGAAAATTACTAAAAGGCATCCTTTTGTCAGTTAAAGGCTTGGATTTATCCGATTTGTTACTGAACTTTGCAGTTCTTGGTATCACAAATATTCACCTATTTGATTTCCACAAGAAGTTCTGGTTGTATTTATAGTTCTTGGATTATGTGTATATATATATATATTTAAATTTGGCACAGATAACCTTCACTGGGATGAATAAATAAATTAGTCATGACCCTGCATTGTACATTTACTTACTCTTTTAGCTAGGCGAGCCGTGCATGCTGTACCTTGGCTGGTACAATACATGTAGAACATCAGCCAAGTAAACTGACCACTTTCGAGGTCTGTCAACCACTCATTATTATTTGCCTTGACAACTGAACATTTGCTGTGAGTCAGGCCTCCAAATGCATAGGTCTTTAAAAAAAAGTGTGCAACAATTATGACCACCTTTTTGAGCACTTAATCTATAAATTAGCAAAGACACCATCTCCTCCAATTTGGAAGCATAAGTTTTATGTTTGCAGCTAGCATGAAGGGATGCTTATCTTAGCGGTTCCTTTGCAATCTCCATTTCTTTCAATCCTTATCCTATTCCTTATAAGTATCATACTTACTCCACCCTCTTCTCACTACTTTTGCCTTTTATTTTCACCTGAAGATGAAAGATTTCTTTGAATTTACTTTCCAGTACTGACGCTTCTAAAAAAAGTTCTTGAGGAAAATTCAGTTCCCGTTTTTTAAGGCTTGCAAAAAATACTTCTCCTTTATATACTTAAATTGGTTTATCAACATTAATAGAAGTTGTACACTCCTAAATGCCTACTGCTAGTTGGTAGTAAACCAAGTTTTCATTTCACAACTGACATAAATGTTCAGCTTTTCTGAAATAAAGCTATACTTTCATTAACAAGCATGCAAGGTTTTCACATTATCTTCACCATGGAAAATTTGAAGTTATTTTAGATAACTTCATATGTCAAGGTAGCACAAGTTTGAGGCCAAAGTCAATTGTTCCACAGGCACTAATTGCCCTACTCAGATAAACCAAAAATCACGCTGTAGTGCATTGTAGTTTTGCAACACATTTTTACACACTATGTTCAAGGTTCCTTTTAACTGTAGAGACTGTAGGACTCTAGATTTCATGCTACTATTAACTTTTCAAATGAGTCAAAGAACTGACATTCTTTAAAATGTTATGATGGTAAGAATCAATGCAGTATAATTAAACTTTAAGTAGCAGAAAGTATATTTCAGTATATGACAGGATCTAGGAGACGGTGTATTGAAACTACTAAATAGACAAAAAGCCTCTCCTTAGATTTGTATTCCAATCTGCCAGCAAGTTTCCATACATCAAAACCAAGTAAATAAAAATATATCTTCCAGACAACTTCAGATACACTACTAGTTTAATAAAAATAAAGGAGAGCACATATATTGAAATGAGTGGAACACAACAAAATTTCAAAGTAGTTTGCTGACCAATTTCTGTGCCTCAGAGTACATTAATATTGTTCCCATCCAAAAAGCCATTTTCTGATGAAAACCTCAAAATACTCAAACAAAATAAATACAGGCATTAAACAAACTAGAAATATATATTTTAAATATTTTTTCCAGGAATAAAATCTAAAATGTAAAGTAACTGAAAGACAGAATTAAGATCTATCAGATTTTCACATTTATGTAGCTCAGTTCAAAGTAACACTGAAATGGTATTAGGCATAAAATTAAAGTTGCTTTAACACCCTACAAAGAACTGATCAAATAATAGTATCAGATACAGTGAATAAGTAAATAAGCACATAAGAACCTTTCAGTATCAAATATCTCAAGCTATTAAAAATTAATTCAGGTGGAAAGTAACCTATCAAATGCCAGTACCTGAAAACAGCAAATCAAATAGATTTTTTTGTTATTACAAAATGAATAGCATAAATTCTGACTATGTGCTACTTTCTGTTACTAGGAATCTTAAGCTTTGGAGAGGAATCCTGTTCCAGTAAAGTTAAAAAAAACAAGGCAGTGGTTTCACTGTAACCACAGTTCTCTTTTTGAACTCACACTAGTTTCGCCTATAAGAGCTGAACTTATTTTCCTCCCTCAAATGCATTTGGAATCAACCACTGTCTTTACCAGCAAGGTGTTTACATGTGCTGAAATTGGACTCAAAAGGGCAACACATTGCATGTATAAGAAAGTTTTCCTTTAAGTAGTTCCTGACTTAAGTTATTTTTTCTGTACAAGGCATGTTGTTCCCTGGCTAAGCAAAAGACCACAAAGTTGTCATCAGACATAAAAGGCCACTAAGTACTATTTCTCTGATTTTGGAAAAAACATCAACATCATATGCTGAAATGGTCATGCAAGATCTAACTTCATGTCTGTATCTATTAGCTATCACAAGCTTTGTTATTTAGGAAGCTAAGTCTTAATAACTTCTGATAAAACTTGGTCCTTCCTTTGGAAAAAAAAAAAGTTAAAAAAATACTCTTTTTAATATTCAATTTTTGATACAGAAGTAGAAATACCAATTAAAATAGTGGGAAATTATCAGCCCATGAGGGAGAACTTGGGGAAAATCCCTGTTGACAAAGTGCAGTTTGGTCAAAAAAAAAAGTTGATTTTGTTGTTGTTGTTTTTTTAAATAAAGTATTGAGTTGTCCCTCACAGCTGCCTCAGATATTAATGCAGCTTTGTAAGTGAAATAATTCTTATCTAAATGAAAAAGATTGGACTTAGTATTAATCGCACATATTAAAGCATAGAAATACAGCAAGTTTGCACTGTTATGTTTGTGTGGGCTTAAGGCTTAGAGGGCTTGTAGAGCTCTTACCTGCTCAAGGAAATACATTTTCTACTTAGTGTCATTACTATCAAAGTCTTTTCTGAGACAAAAAACAAACCAAATAGTGTCTCCAGGCTGTCCAACTAGCTAGAAAACATAACTAAATGCACACTGCTGCCAGCTTTAATGATTTTATCAAAAGTTTCAGTGTATTTGGTATTTTCCTCAGAGGTTAAGGTCAGGGAACTCACATGAGCACCCATATCTGCTTAATGTATAAAAGACAAAACGATCAGAGCAAAACTCTTGCAAAACATGAGAGTTTGAAAAGTCACATGATTTTCCAGTGTTTGGGGTCAGTAACACTCATATGAAGCCTTATGAAAAGGGTAATACTGGAAACAGAAAACATTTACTTTATGAAAACAGTCTCGGGTATTAGCTAAACAAACTCTCTGTACAGGTGAACCATTTACCAGTTTTTTACTCATATAATCATAGAATACTTTGGGTTCATGCATTACAAACCACTACTAAAGCTGAATGGTTTAATACATGTTTTTTATTAAACTATCTAAAAATATCACTTTGCCTTCTTAGATGTCAAACAGCGTCACAGTCATCTTTCTGGTTTCTCCTTGCAAATACATTGTTTAAGCTGCATTCTATAATGCAAAGTTAACCCACGTAGTTGGAACCAAGTTAATTCAGTTCATTGCCTGCCTAACAAGCACCTCCTTCCTCATTCTCTGTGTGTCTGATTTTATGGCTCCGTTATGCCCCTCACTGCTGCATGCCATTCAATGGCTCTTCCTCAGCCCAGGATCCTGGTGTGCAAGCACAACAAATGGTTACTGCACTGACTTATCAGGCATTCTTTAACTGATAAAAAGATCATTCAGACCTATTTTGCACTTGAGAAGAGCTGCTTTTTATTAATAATAATGGAAAATATTTCAAATGCCCAAGAGAAAGAGAAAAATATCAATGGAATCAGCATTCTCAACACACCTCAATTTCTTGGAAAAATCTCTCCTAGTGTTATCTCTACTCAAATAATGGTTTATATCTATACTTACAAAGTAATCCAGAGTACATGAATTCACTACTCCTTATTTTCCTTCTCAAAGATACTGCATACAGACCTGCAGTCAGAGTCCATGTTAGATGTTTCTCATTAACACATCCTTAGAGGTTTCATAATCACCTATGACACCACGTGTTGTAGCAGTTTGTGCTCATTTTAAGCAGAGAGAGGTATTCATTGCTATTTCAAGTGAACGATGCTCAGTTTGGTTCATTTGCAGTGAATTGAATGTACTGAACTAGGGTTTGAATAGTTTGGAGGTTTGTTAAGAA
This sequence comes from Phaethon lepturus, assembly GCF_000687285.1. NCBI lineage: Eukaryota > Metazoa > Chordata > Aves > Phaethontiformes > Phaethontidae > Phaethon > Phaethon lepturus. The sequence goes on from NW_010526870.1 coordinate 15,298, forward strand.
TATCTCTCTCGGTTCTAAATGAAACCAATATACAGAAAGCTTTGGGGATTTTTTGATCCAGTCCTCACAAGATACTTATTCAAAGCAGTTGGCTATTTCTTGCTTTACACTGACACTGCATGTAATAAGAATAACCTAAATACAACAAGAAATAATACTGCTACCACAGACCCTGCCTCAAAATGCTAACATTCAAGTGACAGAACTGGGTTAGAAATCTATGGTTTGCTGAAGCACAAAATAATCACACCTCAGTGGTCTGTTGGCTGACTCAGAGTACTCATATTTTAGGCAAGAATTACTATTTCTTAGCTGACATGCTGCTTGTCAACAAAGTACAAAATATGCATGAAAAAATTAAAAATAAAAATAAAATAAAAATACTCTATATCAACACATACTTTCCTCTCCTTTGCACATTACAGAAATTATGTATTTACTAGAGAATTTTAGGAAGAACCATGGTTCCTAACTTGATTTTCAAGTCTTTTAAAGACTTTTGAAATGCCTAGTTCTAAATCACATGGATATTATTCTGTTAGCTGATATGAATGCAAGTGGAAAATGTAATATTTTTTGGTGGCTGGTTTCATCATGTTCTGCTGTATAGAAACTGTGGGAGTGTGTCATTTCCACACATGTTTACAATGTTTTCAGAATATGAAGATAATTTAAACAGCATCGATAGATATGTTTATTGAGCAAACCAGCCATATTTTAACTTTTCGGTAGCAACAGTGGTAAATTATTAATAATTGTTTCTTAGATTAAAAGTCTGATTTGATCTTCTTGAATTTAAAGTATGATTGCATTCAGTCTATTTCTTTGAAATATCCATTTTTCACTGATCCCAGAAAATTTTTCTAGCCAAGGTTCCTTCTCCAAATGCCTTCCAATTTCTCTTTCCTTCGTACTTGAACAGCTTTTTTTATTTGCATGAGTACCTATGTACAAATTAATTCCCAAACTCCCAATTTTACTCTTTTGTTCTTAACCTCTCATTTTATCTAGTCCATTTGACAGAGTGGAAAATTTCCTTCTCCAACTTTTTATCTGCCTTGAACACCTTCCTGGGTGGATTTTTAGATGATTAAATTTATTTCGCTTCTACCCTCTAAGTGTTCTAATCCTTTCTTTTTAACATATGATCATTCATTTTGAAAACTGTATCAACATCAGAAAAGTCCTACTCACAAATACTATTTCATTGCTCATCTACCTTCTAATACTGCTTTTATTTTTGCCCTTACTTTCCAGTTGTACTAATAGCAATAAGACTAATACACTAAATCAAAATGCTCTTTTCTTCTTTCCTGGAGCAAAACTTTGATAAATCAAGATGAGTTCACTTCTTTCAACCTTTTAAGCCATCAACTATATATCTTCACATATATTATGTATATTTTAGTGAAAAACTAATATATATTTCCACTGAAGAGGCAGTGTTAGCTCTAGTTTCTAAATCTCTGTACTCTTCTTCTATGTTTTTACAGTGTCAAAACAATGCAAGTAATCAATAAGTACATTGCTGGTTCTTGTATCAGGCTTTGCTCATAGCTAACAGATTTATATTATGTTTCATCTTCTGGTCTTTGTGTAAATGTCTGTGGGTGGAAATGGAAGAAGACAGAGAAAGCTATGTGCCTATTAAATTTACAACATAATGTACTATATAGTACAAGATAACCCTTATTTATGCCTAACAAGAGCCTAATCAACATACATTACTGAAATTAGTTCTTATTCTTTGCATGCTAAAAATGTAACATATTTAAGGGAAAACCAAAGTAGTATAACAAGTGTACACTAAATTACACCGATTCGGCATACAGTAGACACTTTAAATTGAGTATATGGCAACTTCCACTGATTTGATATTCTGTCAGGCTTTTAGGAACGGCAGAAGTATACATTAAGCAGGGAAGTGCCTGATTTATGTTACTCTCTCCTGTTGTTTGCCTCTGCTTCTGTATCCATTTTGCAGACCTACTGAACTCTAAATGAATATAAGTTATATTTCTAAATGCACCCATTTTTATGATCAGCTTAAGCCATCATTTACATAATGGCTGAATTTGGCTTGGAGGTTGCAGTTCCCTTGAAAGCCTATTCCATGGGGTAACTGGACAAAATTACCACTGCTTTGAACTGCAGAATTCAATACTGTCATCATTACTGATTCAAACTAGTTCCAACTACTTCTACACAAATCCCTAGTTTATATACATAGCCTACTTGAAGGCCTATGATTTTTTTTACAAAACAGGTAGCATTATAGAATTACGGTCAAATATTTATTCTGATATGCTTACAGTACTGTCCAAGAAGACATTCTGGAATGGAGATATTTATCACTACAGTGACGACAGTTTCATTAAGTCTTTAGTACTGTAGGCTATGTATAACCTTTTTGGTAGAACTTCCATATAATTAGCTGACAGTCACAAAAATATTACTGTTTCTACTGCTGTCCCATCGTATTCTAGAGGCACATTGGGCACATTTTTCACTTAAGATGAACAGTACATGAAGATTTTTCATTGATGAAACTCCTAAGTCAGAAACCTATCTTGCTTCATTCTTTTTTCTATATTAGGTTTTGGGGTGGTTTTTGTTTGTTGGGGTTTTTTTTATTTTGTTTGGGTTTTTTTTGTTGGTTTTGGTTTCGGGTTGTTTTTTTTTAACATATTTGAATCCACATTTTTGCCAATACCAAAAAAACTAGTATATCTTCTATTGTCACGACACTGCACTGCAACTTATTTCTGTTCAGTGTCTAAGACCTTTGTAATTTATTTTTTTTTCATTGAATAGGAACAAGAACCTTAACCAAGGCATTCTGAATAAGAATTCGAGAACAAAGAACCAACATGATCAGTTCCAAACAAATATGCCAATACCTGGGAAAAAAAAGATTTCAGAATGTATCTCCATACTGCACCTGAGACATCACCATCTCATATCCTGTCCAAAAACTGTACAACTATGGGCAACCTGCAGAACCACAAAGCATAATATTTTGAGATACAGATTACACAACAAAGAAAAGTCAGAATCTACACACTGGTCAGCCCTATTACTATAGCACAGGCACAGCCTACCAAATTTGTTTACCAAAAAATTTCAAATTAAGACTAATTACACCCCCAAAAATGATAGGAATTATCTATCTGGGAATATCATGTATTTTGAAATACATTTTCAGCAGAAGCCAAGATGAAAAAAAGAAAGGGAAAGATCACAGCTAGAGTATTTTGAAATATTTTTAGTGATGTCTTCAAGTAACACCAAAAATTGCCACTATGCACAGAATTCCCTGACTCTTGTCCTTAATTTTAGATACTCACTATATAAGTGAAATTACACTACAGATTGGAAGAGTTAGCTGAGCAGACAAGCACAGCCAAACTACAGCATGACATCTGAACAACATATGTCATACTGTTATAATTTCAGGTGTTTGCTTAATGGAAGTCCAGACATTTGTGTTTATCCAGTTTATTGAGAGTAATCTAATTTAGATCAAGATGACACACAACACAAATAGTGTGTCTGTATGGAGGAGAAATAGATTTATCTTGTAAATAACTGAACAACTAGAAATCAAAGTTTCACGGGAAATCAATGCAATATAAAGTCTTGAGGGAACTTCCACAAGAAGGCTGAGAAACTTACTTTTCAAAACTATATCTGTTATGTGCAATCTATATAGATTACTACAAAATAGGCCTGCAGTTTGGACCACTGTAGTGGATATAGCTTTTATATAAGGCACCTACAGAGAACATCACTGTTAAAAATATTAAGAATTTTATGGGCAATATAACATCTCAAAAACCACTTGACATTATTCCTTCCCTACATTCTGACTATGCGACATATGCATTCACTTATTACATTTGTTCAAACTTTTATCTTGAAGACATATTGTCTTACATTCCACAAGACGATCATTCTAATTCTACTGGTTTTGAAAGGTTATGCAGTTCTATGAGGAGAAGAAGTAAAAAAAAAAAAAAAGGTAAAAAAGGGTTTTACAGTAGTGGAACGGGTACTGCATGAGTGTAAGATGAATAGACATACAACATCTGCTATGTATTCTCATCTGGTATCATCACTCTGTGACATAGTTACTTCTCTCCTATCTTATTTTGAGACAAGAGCATTGAATCTTACATCTATCTCAGTGCTGAATATGGTATCATCTAAATGATGGAGATAAACATATTTTTAGTATCAGCCAAAAATATTATTTTGAATGTCTTTTTTTCCTCAGTGTTACAAATCTCCCCCCAACAAGGTGAATAAAGTGTACAATAATATTTTCTTAACTTCTTTGGTAAAGGTCAATGAAACTTATACCTTGTTGCTGGATTTAGAATAATACATGTAACTAACACCTCAATTTGCATTTTTAAACTAACCAGAGTGCCTATGTCATATTTCCAGATTCAATAGAAATGCTTTTTGCTGCTACATGCAAAACTCTGACAGATGATAAGCTATTGTTTGATCCCTGATGTTTATTTTGCTAGGGTGTAGGGATCTGACAAGCCCTGTGTAGCAACCTAATACAGGCTATTTTAGAATAAGGATATGGTTGCAGCTGAGAAGTCAAAAATTGTGAACCCAAGTTTCCCATACAGTCAAGTAAGAAGAAAGATGATTTTGACCACTTAAATAGAAGTCTACAGCACTTAATGCAAAACTCCCTTAGACATCTGTTAGTTTCTTTACAGTTATTTAATACCAAAAAAGAATAATTTCATGCTCTGTGCCACACAACACTCTGTCTGTCTCCATCCTTACTTCTCAAATAAGACTGCTTAGTATAGAGTGAGTAGAAGAAGGGCACCCAGAGTGGATGTGTTTCATGAACTAAAGGAATACGTCTGAGGTTACCAAGATACTACAAGTGCATGCTTGGATTTTGTTAATAACTTTTAAATTAAATCTTTTATGAACTTAACTAAACAGGTCCACTCTACAATATCTACTGCTGCCTGTTTTGATGCAGGCAAAGTTTGGTCTTTGTGACTAAAAATGTTTATGGTACTACTCACAAAAATAAAATATTATATTAGTGTGTGCACAGAGTCCTGCTAAATAAAATACCTGCCAACTGAACCTACCTTACAAGGCATTTTCTATTGTAAATTTAGTCCTTGAAAACATCTCTCATGACAGCAGTCCTACTGTGCAAAGCAATTTTCTTAGTATTTGCAGTTTGTAATCTATGAAGAAATTAAGTCCATTTACATTCTGTCTCTAGCTGATACTCTCTGAAAGACCTTTTGTTTTAAAAGCAATTTTCAATACAATATCTGAAGAAACAAAAATAAGTTAATAATTTCAAACTCTCTGATTATTTTAAGAATTGGATTCAATCAATCCTTAACAATTTTGTAAAACATGATGGGGGAGATTAGTTTCACATGTAGCTTTATGGGAAAGTAAAGACTTCAAAGTCTCCAGTACTTTTGTTTCTGTTACATAGACAACTTCTGTAATACACTTTTTGTCATCTCTGAGAGCAGCAGAGGGCTGGCAGCTTACTTAAAAAACAACCTATTTTGGTTTTTACTTTATTTTGCTTGGAGAGCTAAAAAAAGTTATTCTTGTACAGCTCTTCAGATTATATAACAGTTTTATATGAAGTAGCTTTCAATATTTAGCAAGTCAGATGTAATATCTTTTAGTCTTTTTTTAAATGAGAGATTAGATATTGGTCTTTTTTACTGTCCTGACAACAGCATTTGTGATTTCTTTTATATATATATACATGGTGTTAACAAAACTAAGAGACAGAACCTGGTATACACAGTATGCTTTATTATATGAAGCTTAGTGACCTTCAAAAACTTTCTGTTTTTTAAAAATGCTGCAAGAATTTTTGCAGCATATTTTGTCTTGTTGCTTTTCTTAAATGAGATACTGTTATTTTATGAAATAAAATTTGAAAAACTTTATATGTATTTGCATATCCATTTAGTTTTGTCTGATGTATTTATATATAAATTTATTAATAAGAAATACATTTGAAAATAGATGGAATTTATTTCAATTTCTGGAATCTATACTATTTGCCAACTGTCTAACAGTTATTCTAGAGTATATTTATGACTGAACAGTTTAATACAATTAGAACTGGATCCTCTTATTCTAGTGCAGATGGGTACATAGAAAAAAACAGAAGTAAAACAGAAATTTTTTTTTACCATATCACAAAAGAATCATATTCTGTTGTAACAAAGTGTAGATGAGCAAGTTTGGGGGTTTTTTTAGAAGTTTATCCTAAGTTCTTTTCTGTACACCAAATTTCTTATTATATTGGGCCTTCAGACTGACAAAACATGGCAAAGCTATATTTTAAGTACCCGAAACTTTTGTCAGCTGTAGCTAAATATTTCTTCTGGTTTATTTCACATATGTTGAGTCCTCAGGCTTTGCCAAATTCTGTATGATAACTAATTAAACACTCAAAATTCTAACAGGATACAGAGAGCTCCACAGGATCATTTACATGCCTCAGTCTGAAATGCCCATTGCTCTAATCTTCATTCACTAGCCACACAACACAGGAAAGTTTTTACTGGGAAGTTTTCTTACTAAGATATCACAAGCTCTTCTTGCTGTCATAACTAGAAGCAGCTGGGTTTTGATTGTGCTGAGCAAATCGATGCTGAACAGGGCTCCCAAGACGTTGTTTTGATTCTCCCTAATGAATCTCTGAGTCACTCTGCAGGACTGGCCAGAAGGGCAGCCAGCACAGTGCACTCCCTGCAAAACACACCTGGAGAAGACTGCAACAGTGATACCCCTATCTTTCCTCAAAAGACCCAGTGGTGAAACCATTCTTCCCTTAGGGCATGCATACTCAACTTCCTCGCTTCTCATTAATGTGTCCTAATCATTAACTTACACGGGTTTTTGTTCCTTGTTTTATGGGAATAGAGGGAAAAGAAACTGCTAGTCAAGTTTAGCTATTCCTCTTTAAATGGAGCAAATGGAAATTCATTAAGCAAAAGAGAAGAGCAATGGTTGGTCACACAGCCTACTGGTTAAAGAAGCTTGTTTGGGAAGAGATGAAGTCCCCATTTCTCTATGATCTCTATTAAATATATCAAAATAACAACAGTAGATAAGAACGAGATCTCAACCCTCCTTCTGGGCGAGTCTTGCCAAAACCATGTGTCTGTCACTCCTTTTGGATCTGCCATGATATTAGTTTCAAGTCTTGCAGAGCTCTTTTATTAGATTCCACTTCATCAACTACGAGCAATACTGCCTGTGTTGATCTCATTTCCTACATAGAAATCACAGAGCTAAGATCAGGATTTGATCTGTGTCACTGAAATTCGTATAAGTTCACACTCCCAGGGTGTTCAGATGCTCTCTGAACAGAGTCTGGAAAGCACACGCCTCATTGCTATGCCATAAAGCAATACTGATTAATTCCTCCCTTGCCTTAAAGTTTGCATGTCTCAAAGCCTTTACTGTTGATCCAGGGTTTGTAGTGAATAGAAGACTTCAACGATAATTCATATATCTGATTTTCACCCTATATGCCAGTACTGCAAAAAGGCACTTCTCTGAGGCAGTTACTCTACAGATAGCTTCAGCTGCCATCCATGATGTTTCAGTAGGGCATCCCACAATCCTCATCTTCTGACACCAACACCTATAAACAGCTATCATTTCAGAAAGTCATAAGGTAATGTCTGATGCTTTCAGAGACAAGTTGTTTCCCTCTGTTGGAAGCCTGTTCTTGTACTATTTCCAGGAACAGGCCTTTTCACTTTCTGGGACTTTGTTCAAAAGCTATAGTATTTTTAAGAAGTTTAACGTGATACGCACTGAATCATTCCTAGAGTAGCAGTCTTTTCATCAATTCTTTATTAACTGTACTACTTCTGAAGTTGGACGTATGCCTGTTCCTTTATAAAAAGATATCGAGTTGTTTCTGTCACAGCAGGCAGTTCTCAGCACGCTTTAGATCCTATTCCCCACCCTCACTATACGCTAGACAATTTAACATGTTTCTCTCACAGCAACTATACACGAGGATAATAAATGACTAGCCATTCCAAATCCTGCCGCGCCTCTGGCATTTTCCTCTTGATGATCTCAGGAGCATTATTAACACCAAATACACACCTGTGGCTAAAAGATAAAATAGCAAAGTACCTCTTCCCTTGGAAGAATGCCTTGCAGCCAAGACTCATTAATCTCACAAGTATTTTGTTTGGGTGCTCCCAACCACTCATTTAAGAACTACTCTGCATATCATCTGATACTCAAAGCAACACTCAATGAAAACTGTGACTTCCTTTACAACACCCCCCCCCCCTTCTAAATCTTCTGGAACTGGAAGGCCTGTGTCATTAAATTTTCATTTAATATTAATTGAACATCGACCAAGGTATGACAGAAACACTATTTCCCTGAGATTACCAAGACCAACTTTTTCCAAGTCCCATTTGAGAGAAGTGCCAAGTTCTCGGTGTAGTCAGGCAGTTGCAGAGCATGCCTGACCCCCGGTACTGACAAAGTACTAGGTATCAACTTTGCTATTTTCCTGTTACAGGGAATGCTTTTGCAATTCAAGCATGCTGGGCAACATCTGCTGAACTGCTACTACCTCTCTCTTTTTATGTGCCACAATCATCTGATTCCTGTGGAAAATATAGTCGCAAGTGCAGAGAAAAGAAAGCCAGATCAAAAGGGGGAAAACGGGCAACATTCGTGCAGTGGGTTGAAGTTTAATACAAGTGAAGACGAAAGAACAGGCAAGCAGATGAGTGTCTGTGTTATCGGTCTCACCAACGCTGCTTATGTCTCTGCCAGTTTGCTCAACTAATCTTCCCACCATCCAGTGGGTTGACACCAAACACAAATAACAGCAGCTGTAAAGCATGCACAAAAATGCTGGAATTCAAATCTCTAGATGATAATGCAATACAATGGCACAGTCTTGATTCTTCCTCATCTATTTATTATGGCAAGGCTAGCAATGAACCATTCCAAGTGGACAGTGCCAGCTTGGAGGGCAGAGTTAAGTAAAATTTAATAAACTGAGCTAGCTAGGAAAACAACAGAGGGATAAAGGTGAAAGACAGCATTTTCTGACAGATATTAGAATCCATCAGAAAAATTGCTACCATTGGAAAAGCAGTTGAGAAAAACTAAGGTAATTGTGTCAGGTGAGGCCTCTTGTGCTGTGCCCTGTCTCTAGGCTGGCTTAGGGATGCAAATTCCTTCACAGAGCTTGCCGGTGTTCACCAGTTTGCTTTTACAGTTCCAGTTTAGAAGACAGTGCCAGGACTGACACCATTCACCCAGCTTACTTCTTGGTGACCCCAGGGAAAGGTGAAGGCTAGGACAGGGAGATAAATAAGAATATAGTAAAATAAATAGTGGTTCATGAACTGCATCTCGTACATGGCATACTGCATACATCCTGTACCTATCCTCAACCCAGAAAACATAATATCCCCCCATTCTTCAACTTTCAAACAATATTTACAATTTTTTGTTTATGTCAAGCAGATTAAACCCCTCTTTTGCTGTATATTTATCCTTCAGCTGACTGTTGTCAACTTGTTTCTGTTCAATTTGGATCAGCTCACAATGTTAACCCAGCCTACAAATGTGGCAGCTTCACCAACCTCGGCCCAGCTGCCAGCACTGCAGAGTGTGCCTCCTGTCATACAGAGTTTCCTCCTTTGACTAAGGGGTTCCAGCACCAGTGTTCATTTTTGACAGAAGCTTATTCCATGTCCTTGTTCCCTGTCCCGGAAGTTTATCCTTACTTTTTCTTCCCAACATTTCCTCATTAAGCCAAATACGCATAGGGATTTCACCCTTGCTAGTTCAGGTCCATCATATTCTAATTAATGTTTAGCCCCTTTACCCAATTGTAGGCTAATCTTTTGAACACATCTCTACAGTGAAGCCATGCTATAGATTAAGGATGACTGTTTTTAAGGCCTCTAACCTGCAAAGGGACAAGCCATCCTGTTAGGGTACACAGATGGTGGAATGCATGAAAATGGAAACTTGTAGATTTGGAACAAGAGTGAAGTCACATTCATTTAGAGACCGTCTTTGGTTAAAAACACCACCACACACACACAAAGAAACCCCTAGTCTCATTTCCTGTATCAACTAAAAATTAGGCATCGTTATGCTCAATTAACATGTAGAATCTGATTCAGCTCCACTGACTAGCTGAAATAATATGGACAGTAAGAATTGATCCATAGAAGGCTTTTGAACTACACTTGTCATTTTTCCCAATTTCATTCACACTCATATGGAAAACTACTGAAAAATGTGCTATTGTAAAGCATATCTTGCATTTGGCTCTCCCCATGTACATTTTCCTCACCACACTTGATGACCTTGCTGTTGATTATTCGGCATTC
>NW_010526870.1:25755-36635 GCF_000687285.1 Phaethon lepturus
AAATACTGTATTTATTTCTGATTATTAATTCTTTGTCTTCTATATTCTTATCAAGTCTACTTAATGATTTATTTTCCTTTGATTAACTTGGAAACTATTATTAGCTAGCTACATTAGCTACCTACATTATGTTAGGAAACTTTTCCACATAAGAAACCAATGACTCAGTTGTCCTTGATGCATTTCTGTTTATCATTCTCAGATTTGCAATAGTTCCTGCCAAATCAGCCTTCCTTTATTCCCCAAGATTTTAGCTCTTTTAGTAGAAAAGTGGTCTCATAAATTGTGCTTCATTTTGGGATAAAATGTTCACCAAATTTCTCCATTACTATTTCAGAATAATTTCGATCATCTTCACATTTAAATGTTAAGGTTTAAAATATTCTGCTTTCATCCCCTTGACATAAAGAAAGGCAGCATAGCTACTCTTCCTTGCCCTGTATTTTTGGCTCTATGGCTATCTTGTAGTGGGTCAAGCATTACTTCCTGACAGTGCAAGATCCTGAACAGCTAAACACAAAACACTCAGGATTATCCATTTTTTCTTTTCTCCTAAATATATACTTATATCCTTATTTTACTAAACAACTCCTTTTGGACATACATCTGACTTAGTTACTAATGGTAACAATTAATTTACAAAAGTTCCAGGTTCCACATGTACACTTACTTACCTAACACATTTTCCTCTACCACTGAAGTAGAAAATACTGGTTACCACTGCATCGCTGTTTTGAGGAAAAAAATAACCTGCTGCTGTTTGTCTTTTAAGAAGAAAGTGAAATAACTAGTTCAATCTAAAAAAACCCGCAACAAAAACAACAACATGCACACACAAAACTCCATCAAAACAACACTTCTGTTGAGTGCTGTTTGTGTCTCTGGAAATATCTAGCTAGTTATTTGGCACTTTTTTTTTTATTATACACAACAAAAACATAATAAAGAACTAATCCCACTCTAAAAACCAGAGTTATCTCAGCTTTATCTGTGATGCCTCTCCACATTAGTACTCCAGAACCACCACCTTAACAGTCACCAGAATTCATTTCATGATCTGTTCTTCACAACTTCTAGTCACATATTTCTTGATTTATGTAAAAAGAAATTAGCCCATACAAGAGTGTCTTCCTTTAAGACTCTAGTAAATAATGTTTAGGGTCTTTGTAAATAATTTTTTCTAGACTCATCTGCCCTTTCAAAGAAACCAAGGCGACCATCATTCATTCACGAACTAAAATTCAACATGTGTTTTTTGGCAGATGGGCATAGACAAAACAGATTAAAAAAGCTTTATTTTATATTTCTCCAGAAGCCAGATCTGCTAGATCCTTTGTGGATTTCCTCACAGTTGTTTTACTGAGGTAGAATTGTCCACATCCATTGACAGTAGTCAAAATAGTCCTCATCCATAATAAGCTTAATGTTTGAGCCAGAACCTGACTCCTCCAAGTGGGAGTTAGTATCATTGAGCATCAGAATAATTCAGCTTGTAACTTGTTGGGGCTGTACTTCTGATAAGCACAGGTCATTATACCTCTGTGTGTGTGTGTGTGTGCATGCACGCATGCTCACAAACACAGTGCTAGACAGAGGGTATTCTTTCTTTCCCTTGTCAGTCCTTAACACCTTTCTCATTCCTCCCTCTGCTTTGCATTTAAAAACTTCATCTTGGTTAAGGAGTGCAAGCTGAGATACAGAGTACAAACCAAACAAGCACAAACACACACAGTTGTATTTTACCCACTTATACATATAATATATATATGTTATTTTCAAACTGGCAATCACATGAATTAGTAGTACACTAACATGGAGGTACTGCCTATGAACAGAATCTCCTCCCAGATACTTGAAGATGGGCATCTCTGTCAGCAACATAGCTCACTGTGTTCTTGCAAATATGATGAAAAAGATATCACTTTATCTTTCTTGAAAGACATGTGTGTGTGCACAGGGAGAACATCACCACATAAACATACACTAAATTTCCAAATCTTTTTGGAATGGTATCTTCTCACACAGGGGGGAAAAAAAAAAAAAATAAATTCCATGTTTCACTTCCTTTGAAATCCTAGACGACTTCTCACCATGCTCCCTTGCCATTCTCTGTTCTTTTCCCTTGCAGTACTGATGCATAAAAATCTCTACATATTTCTTTGCTACTAGGAGCTGTGAAATAATCATAACATTATATTACAGTATGTTGGTGTCCTTATAGAAAAAAAAAAAAAAAAGGGTACCAGAGACCTAAAATGCATAACTCCAAAAGAATTGTTATGAAGTTTTCTTGTCTTAGGTTCAAATGATAACTCAAAAGAAACCACAGAAACTGTGAAATGAAACTGAAAAAGAAAAACTAAGACTACTTGATATTTTCATTACTCACTTTTCACCTTTTTCACAAAGGAACTAAAGCATTATTGAACTTACAAAGTGAGTTTAAAAAGGCCACACTACTTATATCCAAACCTACAAGCTTTTCCTATCCCAAAACATTTCTTCCTTCGAGGTTTTGTAGTTGGTTTTTTTGCCTCCCTCCTCTCCCCCAACCAGTATTTGGCTTTGTTTCCCGCACACTGCTTATGATGCATTAAGTGAAATACATTCAATGCTACGTGTACATCGATAAGTACTTTCCAACACATAAACACGTCTTCCCTTCTGCAAGTTAAGAAATGAATCATTTTCCCATTAGCACAAAAAAAATAAAGTTAGTGGCAAAAATATTGTAATATTTTAGGTTTTTCAAACAGTGCTTCCATTTTACACTGTAGGTTTCAAGTGTAAGAACAGGTACAAACTCCCATCATGTATACCACCCAATTCTTAACGGAAGGCATACAGGTCACAGATAATACTTAAAAAAAAAATCATTTAATTCTCTATTCCCCTATATAATATATAGAGAGAATTGAACTGTATATTTTTGCAAATGTTATTTTACTTTGAAAAGCTACTTAATTCAGAGGATTCAAGGCAAATTAAATTCATGTGTAAACCTGTTGAAGCCAACAGTCATGCCAGTCATAAATTTGAGTAAAAATATGTGGTTTTCTTTTAGTGTAGTAATTGATAATTCATTGACAGCTTTAGACTTGCAACTTTGCTGGGGATACTTTGTACAAAATTTAAAAGCAAGTATCAGAATATAATGCAAGAGAGAAACAACAACAAAAAAAGAATCTTGGAGGGAAAAAAAAGACTTTCTTTGGAAGAACTTACATTTATCATCACTTATGTCTTACCTACTAGTCACTCCTGGTGTATGATTCCCAGAGGCATGTGTCTCAGCATCGTGCCATAAGGTATCAGATAATACAAAGCAGAACTGTAGTTAAAATTTTTATTATATACTACTTTTTCCTACTGTTGCCTCTAAAGCAAAAAGAGACCATTGAGCTGTGCTGTATTGAAGCCTTCAAATGTAATTTCAGCCTAATGCTTTGCATTAATACGTGGCATCTTTAAGTGCTCTGCTCTACTTCAGAATGAAAAAATGACTCATGTACTGCAGGAGGCACATCTGTGATTAAATATGGCAATGGTATTGACACTCACAGCCACATGGCAAAACAGCTTAAGGACTGCTGAGAAGAAGATTCCACCACAAAAAAGGGGCAGGCAATTTATGTAGACACATTGTCACTGCTCCAAGCAGAAAGCCAAAAAACCCTAGCCTGGCATCCATAATTCTGAAGAAATTCCTAAGTTATCTTTAATAAATACAGTTGGGACATAGATATTAGCCTCTGCTAAGAGCATGTAGCTTATTAATTCAGCAATGTCATGTTTTATAATTTTGCATGGATGAGGTCTCCCAGTCAGATATCGACTTGTTTTAGACCTGCTTGTTTTCCAGGAACTGGTCATACTAATGTTTATAATTACATAGTTATAAATTAGTCCCCGGAGTAGAAAACGTTTAATTTTCTTTTTCCACTCTATAAGTTTACATTTTTTAGTTAGTCCCAGTGCTTTGACAAAAAGATATTAATCGTTCCATTTTTTTGCTAAGGAAAATGTATAGCTCTACCTCAAACATAATGCATGAAATCATCTTGTTTTTCAAAATAACAACAACACTATAGTATATAAACACAATAATATATATTCAACTGTGAATACTTTCCTCGTTTTTCATCACCAATGTTACATTCTGAAACAGGTTTCAGGAACATACAGTTCTGGTTTCTTTTCCACATAGCTGTTCACGTAGCACCAAAATCCATGTGATATCTGCTTCTCTACTATATACTCTTCAGTGAATTTCTTTAGTTTTTTTTTTTTTTTAATACATCCTTACCAGAAGACTATGTGATCAGAATCTAAAATTAATGAAAACGAATAAAAATGCATTCTTATAAGGTACCATAATGCATGTGGATCATAGCAATTGTGCAACAACTTTTAGCACCATGCAAGAACCAAAGACAGCTTTAAAACACAAAAGATTTGAATAGTGGGTAGTATATACAACCACATATTGAAAATCTTAGAACAAAACTACTCTGGCCCCACTGGACTCAAAGGTAACTTTGTCAGTATGTTTTGTAGAATTACACACAGTAGCTTTACCTGAAGTTGTTGTGTCATGGTCCAAACAGTGTCCAAACCTGGAGCAACTTGAAGTCTTATTGAATCTGATGGCTCTCCTTAAGCTATGCAACTACATAAGTGCAAATACAGAAATGCTTGTGGTTTCCAAAAATACCATATGTTAAGAAAGCAAGCACGCTGTAGGAATTAATTCATTTAACACAGTTTCTGAGTAAAAAAAAAAGTCAGCAATGAGAATGATGCAAAGAAAATTGCAACTCTTTATCCTAAAAGCCAAGCTAATGCAGTTTAAAAGTTATAAAATGGGAATTAAAAGACAATCAGAGCCTAATATTTTTTGTCAACCTAAAAAAAATGTTGACAACCCCCTACCTATAATAATGCCTTCATAAAACACTACAACTATTTCCAGCACATTGTTTTCTTTACTGTTATTAGCTTACCTTTCATGAAACGTACTCTGGAAATTTAGAAGTTTTAATACCAAACTTACTGTAGAACAATATTTCTAAAGTTATAAAGCTTTAGTTTTAAAGAGAACTACAGTCCACAGTTTGAATTTTAGTATCAGAGAACCATAATGGAATAAAAGATAACTTGATGACTAAGAACAATATTTCAATGATTGCCTATATAAACCTTTAAAAATGGCTATGTATATGCATCATTTTAGGCCCAGCTTCTAAAACACATCTAAATGAAAACGAGTATAAGAAACTGATCCAAGATAAAAGCCAAATTACCATTCAAAATTTTACAAGTGTTTTGGTGGGGTTTTTTTGTTTTTGTTGTTGTTTTTTAGTTTTTTCCAATCTTGTGTTCTATCCTATTCTTCAAAATCAATTAATGACAAACATTTTTTTAATATAAAAAATTATCCAAGCTTAGGCTGTATGATTCTATATTTAGTGCTTATATTTTGATTCATATAGACTAGAGAAAAAACAACACTTATGCTATAGGTAAAAACATGTAAGTGTGACCTTTACATGATAGTGACCTCTGTCATTCTGTGTTATGATCTCCGTGTTCCCTCCACTCATTCTCCACATACATCTCTTCTGTACAAATGATGTTCTTTCTTCTGCTTCTCCTCCTCATCCCATACCACCCCACCTCATGATTCTGCAGGCTCACGTGGAAAGGCACATAGAGATGTTGAAGCAGGATTTATTTGTTTGTTATTAAGAAGTGGAAGAAAATTAGTCTTGTTTCAATCAGACAAGATGCCTGGTAGATATGTCACAGAGGTTTTATACTAGTCACAGTACATGTCAAGTGTCAGGTGAGCAGGCAATCAGCATAATACACGACCTTCTATGTACTGTACAGCACAGAATGTTCATTTTTCACCTCATTGTTTAGCCTGGTCTGCTAAGAGCCTTCCTAATTTTCTTTTTTTCCCCTGCGCAAAAATGAAGTAGAACCATGAACCACTGATTATCTCAGTTTAAAAATTGCCACAACTGGAATGTCCCCTCTGCTTCTGAGCCACCCTGTTTGCTCCTGAGCAAATCTTACCTGAGAAAAAGAAAAGAGGGAAGAGGTCCATTATTTTATTTTACGTTTTTAATTCTGACCATCTTTGTTATTGACCTCAGAGAAGATAATCTGTGAACTAAGGGCCACACTGAACAGAGATCAAGCAGATGATTAGGCCAGAGTGGTCAGGCAGAGAAGGCACATCTGTGGAGAACGGGATACTGAACAATTCCTGTCTCTGACCTTGCAAAGACACTTAAGGAAAGATAAAAGGCCAGAGTAAATAAATATGGTTTTATATTCAACCTGTTCTATTCTCAATGCATATATGAAAGTGTCAAATCGGAAGCAAGAAAGAAAAATATGCACAGTTTACCAGGAAATATGTGACATTCTAATAACAATGTTGAAAAGGTAGCTGGGGAGGTGGGAAACAGCCTCCTCAGGTTTCTGTAAGATGTGTATGTCAGGTCTGTTCTGCATAAATGTGCGGGGAACTCAGAAATTACCTTCTTTGGTTTGTTTTAATAAGATGTGCTTTCTCAGCTCACTCTTTACTTAGTGAGATTACTTCATAATTTCCAAGCAGAACTTCCCACAAATTTGCACAAATCTGAGCTCAAAACTTGGTCCTATTTGGAGCAACAGAGTAACTTGACTTGTTAAAGCAAGCTAGATTTGCTTTTTCAGTTGAATGACACCTGAGGATGCTTTCATTTTAAAAGTTATGTTCATTTATTCAGTCTCCGATAGGTTGACAGAACTAGGAAATGTATGGTGCGTAAAACACATAATCTTGCACAGTGGCTCATAGGTAGAAATGAAGATGTTCAAATATCCACAGCTCACTTCTCAAAAACACCTATATTTCACTCATGCTTACAAGACTCAAGGAATTCTGCAAACTAAAGCATTATATTTGCTGTTTTAAAGACTTTTCAGCAGTTTCTAATACAGTAATATTTCTGAATTTTGTAGGCATGAGTTGTCGCTGAGATGAAGTGTTATACCTATTCATGTCAATGTGCACATCATATTATCCTCTATAATCATTCCAAGGATTCATGTCAAGAATGACATACGGAGAGAGGCAACTCACTACGAATTGCAGTTAAGAATGCCATATTTTCCAATACACCGCTCAGAATGTGAGTGATTCCCTATACAAGGATATTGCTTTATTATCATTATTTTTATTCCAGCAAATTCACTGTCCTTAATGATTTGAGCTTGCAGCACAAACTTGCCTCAAGCATTTTGTAGCCAGTCTGAGTAAAACTGGACAAAACCCACCGTATTCATTATTCACAATGTCTTTTAAGACAGGACCATTAGAATTTCACTGATGGGTAGAGGGGTTTTTTCTACAAACAAATAGGGCTGACTGCACAATTCAACCCTCTTCCTGCAAGGTGTTCTTTAATAGCAATGTGCAAAGATGTATCTGAGATGATTCGTTATATGGCTCAAACCTTAAGATACAGCCTACCTTTAGGGGAGCGGCAAAATGGCACAAACCCAGAGGATAGCTGGGAGATTTCATTGACTAAGTATTATCTTGAAATGAGTCACAGGACTGGAAGGGTCCTGGAGAGATCATTCAGCCCCTTCTCCTACAGTAAGGTAGTTTCAGCTACACCTTTGTCCTTCCTGACCAAGCATCCCATGGCAGAGACACTACAATTTTTAGGAAACCCGTTGCAGAGTTCCACTCTCCTTTCCATGGCATATTATTTCTTCCATGGTATCCAAGCTCAATCTTTACTGTACCTTAGACCCATACTTCTTAGGCCCCTTAACATGTACATAGAAAAATGGCCTTCTTGCAGCAAGACTTAAGTAATCTTGCTACTCATCTTGGCACTGGCAAAGACTCAGCTACAGCTGACGTGTTTTGGATCTCAGTGTACAGTAAAAA
Source organism: Phaethon lepturus (assembly GCF_000687285.1). NCBI lineage: Eukaryota > Metazoa > Chordata > Aves > Phaethontiformes > Phaethontidae > Phaethon > Phaethon lepturus. The sequence goes on from NW_010526870.1 coordinate 33,716, forward strand.
CACAGACTGACATAGCTCAGAAACCATCACAGAGAATGACCAGAGTTCACAGAATCATAGAATCTTTGGCTTGGAAGGGACCTTTAAAGGTCATCTAGTCCAACCCCCCTGCAACGAGCACAGACATATTCAACTAGAGCAGGTTGCTCAGGGCCCCGTCCAACCTGATCTTGAATGTTTCCAGGGATGGGGCATCTACCACCTCTCTGGACAACCTGTGCCAGGGTTTCACCAAGGTCCTATCACACCTAGATATGCTGCCACCGTCTTTCTCAGTTCAAGGCTGCTGCTTAGCTCCTTAATCGCCGCTATCGGTTATATCAGCAAACGATCCCCGTAACAAAGGTGACACATTCAGTTGTTATAACCTTCAACCTTTGCAGAGCCAGACACTGGCTCACTACTTTTGTTCAGTAAAAGCAAGCATTAAAAAAAAAAATAAAGTTTGGAGAGCTTATTCTGTGCACACTAACAAGTCCTACCATTTTCATAGGACAGGTTTACCTTTACTGATTAGCACTGAATATGAATGATCCTACTGAAACCACGAGGGCTGCTTCAGGAGCCAGGCTGTGCTTCACGTGTATCTCATCATTACAGATTGTTTCACACTCCTTGTCATACACAGGAGTCAGGAGCAAGCTTAATGAATACAGGGCCTAACAACTAAGATTAGTAACAGGAAGTTATAGAACATTAGATTAATGAGCTAAAGCTATCAGGCCCAGAACAGGAACAATTGGTAAGAATCCAAGATTTACAGCCAAGGACCAGAGTCCTGCAAAACCAGTTGCCAGAAATAAATGCCTACCGTACCAACACAAAAGGAATAGAAGAAAAGAAGCTTGCTTTCAAAGTGCATGATTTGGTGATGAGGGGAGGGGAAGGCAGGGGGAGAAGTAGGAATGACAACCTCCTGCTCAGTAGTAACAGTAAATAAAAAGCTAATGCACAAGCAGGAAGAATTTTCCAGCAGTTTTATTAAAAACAAAATAGTTGTCCAGAATCCAACTGAGGGAAGCCCACAGAGACAGAAAATAAAATTGATAGAAGTTCCCAACATCTTTCTTCTATTCTGACAAAATCCTTTCTTCTGCTTATAGATGCTGTTGTAGATGCCTTGTGAAAGCAACACTCTGGCATTGCCTCAAACATAGCATGGGTAAGATCTGGATGCAAAGAAGTAAACATCCATTTTAGCGTATTTGTTGCCTGTTGCTTACACAAATCTGAACATCTTCTCTTCGCTGTGTCACTGTTAAACCCTAACTTCAATTCCAATAAAAGATTAGCACTGGGAGGGGGGTGGGGTGAGTTTTTTTATTTGTTTTGCAGGGGGTTAATTCTTAAAGGTGGATATTTTGAGAAAAAAGGGGAAAAAAAACCCAAAACACAACAAACCAATCAAAGCAAAAAACACACCAGAATCTCAGTGGGCATGGATAATTTTGTTATCCAACATTCTTGGTACTAAATGAAAAGTCAAATAGTCTTGCACAAGGTAAAAACTGCTCCAAACGAGGAGTCTCGATTTCAATTTCTTCTCAATACACCAATTAAAAAAAAAAAAAACACAAGAGAAATGGAACTTGAACATTTTTAATAAAATATGAATAAACAATACCAACATAAGCAAGGAAAAGCAGCTGGACTATAATTCTTTTCAAAGAGTTCTCAGATTTCCAGTTCTACTTCTTCAATTTATCTTTTATGCATGAAACAGACTTTTTTTTTTACAGAAACTTATGAGGCAGTGAGCATTCTTGTTTATTCATAGTAAGTCCTTCTGCATCATTATATGCACAACGGTAAGAGATGCCTAGAGCATAAGATGTCTGTCTATATCTATATTTTGTAACTGAAAATAAAACAAAAGAGGCAGATCATTGAAACTAAATCCCTAGAAGCCAAATCTATAAAGATGATTCATTATCTAATAATTCTTCAGAAATGTAAGGAAATGAAAACGAATGGACCTATCTTGTCCTGTAAAACTCATATAACACAGCATACCTACAAGGAATCTACTAATGGATTAAAATAGTGGAGGACGGGAGCATCTCATTGTGCTATCCTCATCACAGATGCTCTGATTAGTCTCCTTTTTCCACAGGATACTGGAGGGAATATTATGTTTCTCAATACATTATTGGTGTGCAAGTATTGACTAAAACTATAAATTTTATGAGTGGCAGAGGGCACTTACTAAGTGGCACCATTCATACTGCATACACAAGTCACGGGAAAGGAAAGAGAAGAAGGAAGCAGGATTAAAAATAAAAAGCAGGAAAGGAGGAAATTGTTTCTTTGTTGTGCAGCAGATTCTCGTTAAAATGGCTCACCTTCCAGATGCTCCCCAACTAAAGCAACTGGCAGATGGCAACTACTGCAGATGGATCAGCACAGCTGAGACATACAGCTGTGAATATCTGGCTCTACAGTGTTTGCATTTCTTTCTGCCAGCCACAGTCACAGCACTTTTTGAGAGTGGGTAGCAAAGTAGGGAGAGGATTTCCCAAATTCACAGCAGAGGAAGAAGCCTTCTGTTAAGATCACTTTCTTCCTTGTTATGCTGAGTGCATGATAGTATAAGACATTTTGCTCATTCGTTAAAGAAAAAGATATACTTTGATATCTATTAATGTGTGTGATTAATTTAGAGAACATTTATTAGATGCAAATCTGGTGTTAACTTACCCTAATTCAGATTTCCACTCAGTTCGTACGAAGCCAAAAAATGCTACCAGTTTTTCATCAGAGTTCTGCACTAGCAACTCCTACACTTAAGAGTAAATGAGAAAGAGTAAATAGCAGTCTGTGAAACAGAAAGTCCACTGAGGACAGTATTCTAATATGATCACAAAGGCAAACTTCAGTTGTATCATTGAAACCAATAACAGAAGGACCACAATTTGAAACC
>NW_010526871.1:0-58056 GCF_000687285.1 Phaethon lepturus
TCTTTTCTAACGTTAATGATTCTGTGATTCTGTGACCCATTTTCTCTCTCACCACTTGCCTGTCCTATCTGCCTGATACTGAAAAGCCTTTGGGTCAAGCCTGCCTCTTGACACATCTTGGATTATTTCTTCTGCTGTGAGGTGACTGCCCCAGTTGCCTTGTGAACACTGCTCTACACAAATAAATCAGAACTGGTGACAACATCCAAAAAGAATTTCAGAGACAAAAAAAAAAAAGAGACAAATCAGGCACCCCTAAAACAAGAACACTTGTCCTAGTCTACATGCTTACATGCTGTAGTTTACTGGAAAGCACTTCTAACTGTTACACTAAAAGATGAAGACTCCTAAGAACTTAATTCTTTCAGGTTCCCCTTTCTGCTTATGATCTTGTGCTTGAAATTCAAATTTCACCAAGCAGCAACTTCCAAAGCCTCAAAAAAAGATATTTCAAGAGAAACACAAGGCTTCATGTCTTCTTATTGCCCTCTAACACCCTTATGATACATCAGTCGATGTGTTTCCCACCTCGCGAGCGCTCATCTGCAGAGGACGGGGCATTTGGTAAAGACTCTCTCTAAGCCTCCACTAAAGCTGCAGCAGGTAAAAGCTCTCCATGAGCCATGCTCTTCAAGAAAACCAGAACATGGTTCAACAAATAACAAGCATATTCTTTCAGACACATCAAGTCCAATGGCTATTAAAAATACAAGCTGCCATTTTACAGGGGCCAACAGATGGCTGGTAAGAAAACAACTCGAGTGGCCGTTTAGCTGGTGACTGCTCAGAAAAGCATCAGCAGCTTCTCAGTGTCCCTTCCACCCTAGCAAGTCACCACTGCACAGGCTGCTGCATGGTGTTCAATAGATGGCATTGAGAAGGGCTTTGAGAGTGATTCTCAGCAAAGATGCACATCTTGTAAGGCCAAAAGGAAGCACCCAATTATCTAGACTGTTACAACATTTTGGAAAAGGCTGGCAAAACCAAACATGCTTCAAGGCTGTGGTCAACACCACCACAAAGAGGAGTGCTATGTGATTCAAAACAAGTGATAAAGGAACCTATGCTCACAGCTCTTACTGCTGCTTCTCTGTGATCTTCTCATCTTCCCATTCTAATACCGAATGACAAAAAGTTACCTTTATTTACCGATCTGAAGCTCCATCCCTCCTCCCCTCAGTTCTCTCTTGGCCCAACCTCCTTTCTTTACTGCACTGTGCTTGCAAAACTAAAACACAACCATATGGCTTTTGGCAGAGTTGACTAAGTCCAGTAAGCATTTTGTTAGCCTTGGACATCCATCCACAGAACAGATGTGAATACTGTGCTGAATTCCCAAGGAGTTTCAAGGAGTCTCTGAAAAAGGGGGAAGGAACACATCATATGGAACAGCAGAACTTCATCTGTTACAACTTAGAAGGATTGCCAAATGCAGCAAACACTTGGAAGTCACCCAACCCAGCCATTCTATTTAAAGCACACATGCCAGAAAAAAAAAAACAGCAGAGGCTGATGTCTTCATTTTGACAGACAGAAAACTTGTTCTCCCATTCCCTCTTCACACCCGCTATCACACATTTAAGTGTGAACACTATCTTCCACTGCAAAGAAAGGAAATGTACAGAGCACTGTACATGAGGATAGGAAGTGTGCAGGCTCCTTACAAAGGATTTTCCAGATGGGCTGCAATGGAAAGAGATTAAACTGGTGGCATCTGAAGGTGTGGGTAAGGTGTCAAGAATCAAAAGGTCCTGCCCCTTCTCAGTAGAATTTATAGGACACTAAGTCACTATGGACTAAAGAAGTAGGAAGATTCATTCCATTTCATTTTAGTTGAATAATTCGGGTGCTATGGTAGTTGCACAGGCTTCCTACAAGGCCAAGAGGTGGACTTTCAATTGAGCAGCATTTGAAATAGCACTTCTGGGAGCAGAGCCTTCTAACGTAGGTGCAGGGCTTTGCTTTACCGATTTTCTTTCTTCATTTTTACATGATTGGCAAATTTTATCTCAACAGGGTTAACAGCAGATGTGAACTGCACAGTAATTTCCTGTGCCTGACTTGAGAAATCTGAAAGAAATCTGCTCCTGGAACATCCAGCCTTTCCACAGGATCCCAGCACTGGCGCTCAAAACCTCTAATCACTTCTGCAATCTCAAGCTAACTTCATTTCCTCATGCAGAAACACACTTGCACCACCTGGCAGGAAAGCAAGAAGGCTTGACATCTAATGCACATGTGGTAGCACGTGTTAAGGCCATTCTCTGTTCTCGGTCAGCAAACGACACAGCTTTATTACAGCTCTGGCCAGATGTTCTCATCTATCTGTGCTCCAAATTTTGCACTCTGGAGGCCCCCCCATGCAGCCCGTGGTGGTATCTGCTCTGGCTGACCGCTGAAGCCTGCCGGAGGGTGAGGGCTGCCTGCTTCAACCACAGGTCCATGGACCCATAGGAGAACACCTGCAATAGAGGTGTTCCAAGTTCTCTTTGCCTTTGCACTACACATTTAAAATTTTACATGAACTCAGTAATTGCTACACTTTTTTTCCTACCACTCATGCTATAAAGTTGGTAAGGGCTGGAAAGGCACCCTGCAATACAGTTACGGCAGGCACCGTCACATTCCTCACCTTGAAAACCAAGTAGTTCTTGACTGATCCAGTACATGAAAAATATGGTTTCTGTGGGTAAAAGTTCAAGAGGAATGGTTGATGAACAGCAGATGAGGGAAATCAAGTAAGCAAGCAAGCAGTCTTCATTCAGACCCATTATCACTGAGGGGGAGAGGGAGTTCAATTAAATCTCCTCTAATTAGAGAGGCATTTAAAAGAAAGCTAGTGAGTCTTTTGGGAGCTGAAGTGATAGAAAATATATAGTCCAGCTTCTTTTCTGTGGACTGAATTTACTGACAGCAGGAACAACTGTACAGTACAGCATCTTCTCTCGGTGTCTGAGGAAAGAACTACTGAGCCGGCGTCGGTTTGGGCACAGAAAGGTGTTGGAGAGGCCAGCAGAGAAGCTGGCTTCATCCTCACAGAAACACCGTTTTGAGAACCCTGAAGAAATAAAGAACTGTAAGGTTGAGCTGGATGTGGTTTTCAACATGATGCCACAAAACACTACATGATGTAAAACAGAGATAACGCGTGGGGAAGTAGAAAAACTTACTAAGTGCTCACATCACCTTTCAAACTATTTTTTTTTTTTTAAACAAAAAGCAGACTGAGGAAAAAAACAATATAAACCCATTTGTCAGGTAGGGTAAGAAAGACACAAAACTGATATTAAAAACCAAGAGCACGTTGCCCCAAACATAAGAGTAAGCAAGCATATGTTGTGGTAGCAGTTCAATAAATCCACAGAAATAATATCCTGTATTCAGAATTGTAAACATTTCCCATAATTGCAAGGTCCCATGGGATGCATAAAGGATGCAGAGAGGATTTCAAGGCAATGAACAATCAAGTGAATAACCTACATCTTTATTACATTCAAATGGAGAAATTTTCGTTGGAAAGGGTTTCTTAACTAAGTGAATTGTTTAGAGATGATAGCAAGTCAAAAGAAAAACTCAGAGATTCTTTAAAACTTCAATGTACAAAAAAATTAGGACCAAATGGCAATTATAAAGATGTGTCCAGAGTAGTACATGAAACAGATGCACCTTGTTGGACAATAGTCACCTTATTACATTGAAAATAAAATTGTGTGAAATTTTCAGAATTGCCTGAAGGAATCAAGTTCTCTTTCCAAAAAACACAGGTTTCTGCTTGCTTAAATATGAAAAACGTCCTTTAAGTTACTTCATGCTTTGTTTAATTTGAAACTACAAAGCCCAGTGATATGATATAACCTCTCTACAGCTGAACAGTACAAGGTTAATTCAGTTTCTTTGGAAGAGTGGAAGCTGTATTAGCATAGCACATAGAAGAAAGGTGAAGCTGTTTTTAATGAATACAAATCAAAAGCTAACAATTTGTACAAAATAGATAAAGGAAGCAAATGGACATCAAAGCAGTATCTACAGTCAGCAGAGGTAATAATGATGTTTTAAGTATATAAGGGGCTTTAAACACATTAGAACCAAAAGAAATCCAAACAATACTAGCAATACAGCTTTGAAATAAAATGATGGAGTTGTCAAAAGGAACTTCACTGAATATATAAATGAGAATATAAAGCAGGTGTGGAGAGGGCCTCTATGCCTGGCACCTCCAAAATGCTGTTTGCAGTTCTGGGTCCACAAATCAAGAATGAGTTCAAACTGGAGGAGGCTCAGAAGACCCATGAGAAAAGTAACAGGACTGGAAGGGGCTTTTCATGGCAAAGGGAGTCAAGAAGCTCAGTGTGTCAGTAGCTTAAATCCAAAGATTAAGAAGTGATAGAAATCGAGAAAAGCCAGTCTAGTTTTCATTATAACGAGCTACTCAAGCTGGGTGCCAAAGGCTAAGTAACCTCTAGAGCTGGCTGGGTGCTGAAGCCAGTCAGATTCAGACAGGAAATTCACTTTGCCCACCACTAGTGACTTTTAGTCTGAGAGGAAATGGTTTTCTAAAAAAGATGCTTTCACGCAGTGGTTCTCGACCTGATCAGACTACAGCCTGTCCTTGACTCACATCACTGAGCTGAAACTGCTGCAGAGGTGATACGGTTTTACTGTACTTGTATCACCTTCTCCTGAGCTGCCGGGAGCTGCAGCGTGCCAGCACTGCCCTGCAGGTCAGGTGAGGATGACAGCCCCTGCTGACCCTAACCTGAGCATCCCAAATAAAATGGCTCTACACCAGTGCAGATCAGGCATTTTGACTTCAGAAAGCACTACCTTACACTTCTTGCCCACCATTAATACATAATGATGTATATAACTCTACCCATTTGTTTCCGTGTGTGCTTTTAGTATCTGTACATAATAAAATCTGGTACGTAAAGTAACAAAACGATGTGCCTATATTTTACATGAGATTTTTCAAAGAGATAGTTTAAATGTGCATACATTTTAATGTTGTAGATTCTTTCTATATCAAATATGCTAACTTAAACTGTCAGTATTTTCATACCAAAGTCCTGGCCAACTCCTTAGAGGAGATCTGAAAGCCCAGTAATTTGTGAGACAGTGGCATTTGTGCTGTCTGTGCTCTATCCTCAGCATGAGGAAGGGCTCTGCTCCCCCTTCAGCCCCCAGCTGCCTTTAGCACCTCTCAACGGGTGATCTCAAATGCTTTAACTAATATCAATTAATTATGCTTCAAATTGCCCCTACGAGAGGCAGACGTGATTATCCCCCTCTGTCATTACACCCAAGGTTAAACGGAGCCAGGAAGAGGTTAAGTGACTCTCAGGGTTCACAACAATCCTGCTTGACAGGGCTGCAAGGTGGTGACTCCATTCATTCAACTGCAAAACCATCGAGGCCTTAGAGGGCTCAGCACATGGCAGGATGGAGCCCTCGGCGTGCAAAGTGCAGAGCAGGGAATGACTTTCCGATTCCCCATCTCTGCTTGAAATGATCACCATCTAAATAACAGAAGTAGATACTGCCCTTCGTTATTGGTTTTTAAATGACTGCAATTCTAAGCAAGTAAAAGCAGTACATTGCACAGCTATCAAAGCAAACCCAGGAGCTTGTAGACTGCAGAATAAAGCAAAGCCTGTTTCCACTTCAAGAATTCCAAGTGATTAACTAGAATTAAAACAAGAATATTACTTGGTCAATCAAGGAAAGACAGACCACAGACAGTAATTGCACAGATAAGAGCTGAAAATGGGTATACTGCTTAAACCAACACAATTTGTGTAGCTACAGAAGTTATTGAATCCACAGGCAGATCTGAGAAAGGCATTTGGAGATGTTACTGAAAGGTTAATTCGCTTTTGTTCTACCAGTAGAGAATTGGAGGGCCTTTTAATTGAATATCGGGAACCAAAGCTCATTTTATGACCTGACACATAGCATAATCATATTTCCAAGACACGAGATATTAGTAATTGAAAGGAGGGGGATTTGTCCTTTGATTTGAAAAAGGTCGTGAGGTTTTCAGTTAAGCATCAGGTCAACCACGGCTTGCCTTGCTGCTATTAACAACAACAGAGTGGTTGTTAGGGAAAACCTGCTACCAATTTCACAGCCTCCTGGTGGTTTTGTAGTCTTTTTTTCCAAGCTATCTGAACTCTTATTTTGTAGCATTTTGAGGGTATACAGAAGAGACGAGGGATACAAAAACCAAATCTTTGGAAACCACAGCCTTAGGCATGGACAATCACAATAGCGGCAACAAAGTCATCAGAACAGGCCAAATTGCAAAGGTGAGAAGAGGAGAAAGACTCAGCACAAAACTCCTGGACTGTTTTATCCACCTCAAAAGGCAAGGATACAACCAACTGCAGTGAATTACAAATGACATGACAGCACTTGGCATTTGGTACAAGCAATCCTTTAAGATGGAAGGCTGTACAGCAAGCCACCTCTGCACAGAAAGGGTTGAAGAGCAATAGTTACATCCAAAACAAAACTTAAGTGTCAGTTCCAATAGGCCAGGATTTTCCAGGTAAACTGTGTCACTGGCCCGTGTGGCAGAAACAAAGCTGGTAGCAGCAGTTAACCAAGTCAGCATCAGCCTTGGTTAACTGCAAACATAGATAAAGAGCAAATGAAATAATTTTTCCATCTAACATGCCAGTGGATGCAACTGGTAATCAGAAGATAAACTGCTCTGAGTTAGCAGCGGTCCGGCGGAGCACTGGGGGAGGCACCGTTGAATTACTTCTGTGCTAAACGAGGCTCAAGAGCAGCCCCTGTTATGATAATGTTGCATCACCAGAAAAAGCATCTGTCTTACTGGAAATGGGTTTGACGACAGTGCATAGGGGTGGGTGGCATATTCATAGTTAAATGCCTTCCAATGTACCTCACACAGACTTTACATGACATTGCACCAACACAGCTGTGCGCCTGCGAGGAGAGAATTTCACAGGAGGGCAAGGGCACGCACTTCCCTCCTCTTCCCCTTCCCATAAGCCTGAACTGTTTATACACAGGTAATATTCTTCACACCAATTCAAGCAGCTGTAACATTTTAGGGTTATGACAGATTTAAAGCATGAATGCTGTTCTACAAAACAAGAGGAGGTGGATCATCCTGACAAATTTTAGTTTAATGCCATCACTCCACAACTGCCACCTCTGAGCACTTCTGTCACGGCTACGCTCAGTCTTGTGAGGTGCCTCAACTTCCGAGTTGAGAGCAGTTAAAACTGTTCTCTCAGAGCTAATTAATATCCTCGACACAAACACCGGGGCCAAGAGCAGTACTGCCAGCCTGACTGCAGAGACCAGTCTATAAATTCATTCTTTATCAAAACCAGCCTGTTAATGGGCTCTGTGGCATCAGCACAATTTACACCAACAGGAATGCACCTCGCTAATGCGAGCCTGTAGCAAGACCACCACCAATGCAGGAGAGAAACCAGTTAGCGGCACAGCTAACATATCAAAATTCTGCAGTACCAGCCCACGCAGGATTTAAAGCCTCATTATCAGAGGGTCCAGACCTCACTTCTGCCTCAGTCAACAACCAGAAAATCCTTCCTGCAAGGGTTTTTGCCTTGAAACGGATTCTTTCTGTTCAGCATGTTTTTAATAATTTTTTGATAGCCTAAGCCTCATTTACAACCAGGCATGTTTTGTTCAGGCTCTTTGATACAGCCTCCTAATGAAAACTTAACAAGATGTGCTTGCAAGCGATGGGAAAACCTCTTGGTGGGAGCCAATCTGAGGCCATCATGGGACACCGCATTCATCCGTGCTGCCGCTTTGCTCAGTGCATCTGGACCCTTTAACTCAACTCTTGACTATTTCAGCCTCCTCTGTGCATCTTTCATACAGAACTATGCCACCCAGGTCTGGTCAGCACCGAGACCCAGACTGGACATCTCAGGCCCAGCAGCCACTGGCTGAAGCCTCACGGTCAGTCAAAATTGCTGTGTTTTGTTACAGCAGTCCGGCTTAGCCAGAACACAGCATTATCTCGCTAAACCTTCCGTGCAAAGGCTGAGATATGGTGCAGTCAGCTTTGTCCCAGCTTACTTCAAAAAACAGGAGGGGTGAAAAGGTAACGATACCACTTTCTTAAGAACAGCTTTTTGATGACAGGTTGGGTCCCATGAGCAAGCTAGCAGGGCTGGAGGAGCATGCTGGCTCTCCTGGCTGTTAGCATTAATCACCAAAAAACCATCTGCACCCACTCTGCACACAGTGCAACCCACTCTGGCAAGGACTCTCAGCTAAGTACTTTGTTGTTGTTGTGTATTCCTTGATGCATAACTCGGGACAGAAGAAACTGGGCAGGTTTTGTTGTGAAAAGACAGAGAAGGAGCATACCAGGATACAGAATGATTAATATTTTGAACAAAGCCTGTGGGTAAAATTAATGCAAGTTTGCTTTTGCTCTCAGCATTTTATGCACTGCTTGATGAAACACACAGGGATGGGCAGGACTGATTTAGTCAGAACTGAAAAAACATGATCCCTATCTGATTCCTTACTGCTGAAGAAATCTCTATCTGGTTTCTTTCCTACTGATGGCCATGAGATGACCCATCAGACAGCAATGATTCCTGCTTGACCTGGAAGCCAAAGAACTTTGTTCTACATTGGAACAATTCCTAGGTACCATCTCTGACAAACAGCTTAGAACACCACACAGCCTATTAATGGCTTAAACACCATCCCAAAGTCCTCTGTGATTTTATCAGGTGCAACACAGATTAAGCAGCCTCATTCACTTCTTCCAGCCTGAAAGAAAAACCCTACAAAAAATTTAAGTGAAGAGCCAAGGAGGCTGATGTCTCTTAATTGCATATCTTCTTGTCACAGAACAGCCACTTACTCAATACAAAAATACCTCATTAAAATCATCCTCAGTACAGTTTATTTCTGGGTGTTCTTTGGGTAACCCCTATGGGTCAGGCTTCACCAGAAAATAACCTTTTCCAGCTGACAAAAATAATTTCCAGTGAAGTGAAAGTTTCACTGCTGAATAGAGAACCAGAATCAGCTCCCAGCAAACTATTTATTAAAAATACCCATTCTGCGAACCCTGTTGAGTCCCATAAATTGAGGCCATTTGGCAAGTTAATAACATTGGCAACTGCCACCCTTACGAATCATTAAAAGGGAACATTTTCCCCCTATTATTTCTCATTGCTGCTGAAAGTATTTTTTAAGAATGCTTATTAGCTTGTGTTTTTACAAAAGTAGGAACTGAATGAATTTGCTCAATGCCAAGCTCTTCCACTAGAAGTGGCTGATTTAAAAAAACAGGTCCCCCATTTGGACCTGTTAATGACTGGTCTATTATATATAACTCCAGTTTCTGACACAGTGGATTCACTTGTAGTGTCTTTGGAGACAGCAATCTTGCCCAAAAAATTATATGAATGGGTTTTCATGTGTTGGTCTCTCATTCTTATGAGCTACAAATGGACGGGTTCTGTTTCTGTGCAAGAATTAGCAGGGGGTGTTATTAAGCTTTTCTTATTTAGAGAAAAATCAGAATTCGATGGGAAGGATAAAAAAAACAAACAACAACACAAAACCAATAAAACAAACCCCAAAACAACACAAAAAACCACTGTCTCTTTCAAACTTCAGTGTTACTATACCTAGAAACACAGCATTGCTGTGGCTGGAAGACACTTCTAGAGATCATCTAGTCCAACTGCTCCGCTCAAAACGGGGTCAACCAGCACTGTGTCCAGTTGGGTCCTGAATATCTCCAAGGATGGAGACTCCACATGCTCTCTGGTCAACTTGTTCCAGTGTTCAACCACCCCCACAGTAAGAAAAACCCACTTCCTCTTATGTTTAAGCAAAATTTCCTGCATTTCAATTTGTGCCCATTGCCTCTTGTCCTGTCCCTGGGCACTGCAGAGAAGAGTCTGGCTCTTTCCTCCTTACCACCCCACCACATTAGGCACTTACTGTTATGGTTTAATCCCAGCCAGCAATTAAGCACCATGCAGCTGCTCGCTCACTCCCCCCTTGTGGGATGGGGCAGAGAATCGGAAAAGTAAAAGTGAGAAAATTCATGGGTTGAGATAAAGACAGTTTAATAAGTAAAGCAAAAGCTGCGCACGCAAACAAAGCAAACCAAGGAATTAATTCACTACTTCAGCCATCTCCAGGAAAGCAGAGCTCCATCACACATAACAGTTACTTGGGAAGACAGACGCCATTACTTCGAACATCTCCCCCTTCCTCCTTCTTCCCCCAGCTTTATATGCTGAGCACAATGTCATATGGAATGGAATATCCCTGTGGTCAGGTGAGGTCAGCTGTCACAGCTTTCTCCTCTCCCAACTTCTTGTGCACCCCCAGCCTCCTCGCTGGTGAGGTGCTGTGAGAGGCACAAAAGGCCTTGCCTATGTGTCAGCACTGCTCAGCAATACCTAATAGACCCCTGTATTATCAACGCTGTTTTCAGCACAAATCCAAAACATAGCCCCATGAAGAAAATTAACTCTATCCCAGCCAAACCCAGCACACTTAAGCATACTGATAAGATCCTCCTGAGCCTCCTCTTCTCCAGGCTGAACAGTCCCAGCTCTCTCAGCCTCTCCTCTTATGTCAGATGCTCCAGATTCTTAATCACCATCACAGTCCTTCACTGGATCCACTCCAGTACGTCAATGTCCATGCTGTACTGGGGAGCCCAGAACTGGACATAGCAATCCAATTGTGTCTCACCAGTGCTTGACCTTGACCTGCTGGTGATGCTCCGCCTAGTGCAATCGAGGATGCCCATCTATGGAGTCTGTGTCCCCAGCTCTGAATTGTCTGTACAAGAGCAGAGAAAACCTAGCAGAAGTTTGAGGGAGCATCACCAAAGAACAGCTAAAACTCGATGGTCACATTACCAAATTATGACATCAAGAAGGCATATTAAATCCCAGGGATGAACAAGGCAGAAGAGGAAACCATGTGAGTTTTAGTTAGAGAATGTGATGGTCATTAATTTGGTATAGGTCTTTACATTGACTTAACAAGAAATTCCATGTAGGACTCCAATGGCTTCTCCAGACTGAAGTTTGGGTTAAAAACACAGTACGCTCCTGAAGATCTATCTGCACCTCCCTATTTCATTGAAAAATGCTCACCTACCTTCAATCACTTTTTTTTTTTCCTCCCCTTAATTCAGTTTGAGTAATGCAGCAAAAACATCTCCAACTGAGAAGACATGTTATTTACTGGAACTCTTGTTGCCCTTTGTGATTCTGACATCTAATCACAACCAACTGCTTCTATTTTGCACGGTTTTCAGTGCTATAGTAGGAGGAGGTTAAAATTTAATGCATTGGCAAAGTCAAATCTCAATTATCTGGGATAACGGAGTAGAGAGAGCACATAAAAGTAAAAATGCAGAGAAAACACATTCAGATAAGCTATATGAACAAAGGAGGACATAAAAGAAAGAAGAAAGGGAAGTCAGTGTGTTGATCACAGAAGAGGCACTGATACAAAATGGTCAGTCCAGGATGCTAGGCATGTAATGCCGTGAGTCTTGAAACAAGCTCTGGACACAGACCACAGATGTGCAGCTAGTGTACTTCTGACTGGTTAAGCACTGCAGTCTAACCGGCCTAGGCTGGATCTATCCTTGTCCATTTGGCTCACTTCCCAATTCAGTCCACAGCACCCCCAAATCCTGATCATCCACATACCAGGCTGTATGTGTACACTACACCATGCTCAGACTAGTTGTCTCCTCTCCCCATTTCTGGACGAAGTCAAGCAATTACAAAAGGAAACCTGGAGTAGTTGATAGTATGCAGTATGTGCGTTTCCATTATGGAGATAATACAGACACAGATCCCATAAACCCTCCCAAAACGCCTTTCAAATGCTGGTACAATAAGCCTACTGCTTTCAAATGCTCCTCACACCCCTCACGGCAGTCCCCAGGACACAACACACATCTGTGGCATCGTGCCTTACTTCAGCAGTAACTTTACTACTATCATTGTCCTCCTCTTATTTTAGGCATTTTGAATTCAGAGATAAGGGAGTGGGATGAGAATTACATCTTAGGACCACAAGAGCCCCACAAGGGTCCAGAGAAGAGCCAGTCCAGATGCTGTGCAACACAGATGCCAGCAGCCTGCTCCAAGTGCTAGCCCTGAGAAGCACCAACGTGCCAGCCTGCAGCAGGAGCCTGAGTGGCTTCATGGCCATAGAGGGTACAGATCTACCCAATGGACACCCAGATAAAGATCACGTCCAAGGCAGTTATTGTCACAAGTAGCATGAGCTTTTCTGCAGCTGGCACTTTTCCCCTGGTCAGTACTGGGGACCTGACCCTACTGCTGCCTCCTGCCTCAAATCAGTCATTACAGTACACAGAGATACCACCAGGGAGGAACGGGAATGTGAAGTCAAGAACATCATTCTCCGTGGGTGTCAAATCCACAGGAGTGGATTTTTTTCCCAGTAATTTCAAGAGTTTTGATTCTGATTCTCAATCCTTAAAATATTCCACAGGCACCAGGAATAACCTTTATGCTTCACCCAAATTCAGGGTGATAACAGTAATGAGTTCCCTGTCTTCCATGTGGATGTAGCAGTCTTCTCTTCTGGAGCTAAATCACTGTGAAGCACCGTTCAGTACCATTAAAGCATCACTCAGCAAAGTCCAGAGTTATTGGCATAGCAGCAGATTGATGGTTCTCCTATATAAATTAAGTAATCTGGACTGGAAGCTGAAAGCCAGATCTCATTTTAATTTGCATCTAAGATATATATCTGTGGCCTTTGCCTAAAGGTTTGTCACTCTAGCTGAAAGCTTTACAAAGGTCAGAATATTCAACTTCTTGCTTTAAATTCTAATGACAGATGAGAGATACATTTCTTAGCATAAATATTTATATATAAACATACTTTATATACGCATGAATACACACACCCCAAATCTTAAAATATCTCAGCATATGGGTAAGTGTAACAAATACTGTCATAGAGTCACAAGTGAATGGAGTAACATACTGCAAGTCTGCACTGACCTAAGATGTGGATCTGAATAGAAAAAGAAAATTATTTGAGATAATGGGGCCTGGCAATTTTAGCAGTGTTCCTTCTGCACTAAAATAAGCAAGTTAAGACTAATTGGCAATGTAAACTCCAAGAGGTCTCAAGATTGAGAAAATGGTAAACAAAAGCAAATCTATCAAATGTAGCAGGAAGCACATTATCACTGCAGAAAAGCTGAAAAATAGAATGATTTGTACTGTTCTACTGCATCAATGATTATTTCACAGAAACCAGAGATGTAAAATATTCATCTGTTCCTTTTCCGTGCATTCAACAAAGGGCAGGCTCGTTGCACTCCCTTCGTGTGCTTTCTGCTTTGCACACTGACACTTCCACATTTAGAGAACAAATCTGACAAATCAGAAACTGTGCATGACTCACATACTGACAACACAACAGCAACACTGACTCTCTTAGAAGTCCCGGGAAGGGCACAAGTGGTTCCAGTTAACACCTCTCTGTCCTGTATGTATACGGGCAGTCTCATGCAGCACTGTATCGAAAACAGTGCAAGAAGAACATGTCTGAAGGGCAGCTTCAAAGGACTTTGAAGACTTGAAGTCTTGTATCATGCAAGCCTTGCTTTTACAGCCTGTTCATACATCTTTATTCATCCCTCCTGGTGTAAGGGCAGAAGTCAACCAGCAAACAACAGTATCGTAGTTAGCCCATCAGGCAAGTTGCCTCATGCTTTCAAGGTACTTGAAACTACATACTTCCATGGTACATACCCATTGCACATAGCACCTTTGCTTTAAACATGGCCTTAAGAAAGTCCAAGGACTTAAGTGCCTTAAAAAGATGCAGGTAAAAACCAAAAGGGAAAAAAATCTCCCCCTTTCACAGAAAGTCACTCATAGGGTAAAGAGAACTCAAGGGATGTCGAACTCCTAAATCTTACCCTTTCATGTGCAATCATTTGATTTTCAAAGTTACAGCTTGCTCTTAACCAGTTGAGGTCCAGGAATCAGAAATTCCTGGCACATGGGCAATTTTCCATCAATAGGTGGTGGGAACTGGAGTTGAGAAGGGATTAAGTCCCCTTCCCTTTTCTTTTACAAGCTTCCAGAAATCTCCCTTCTGAATTGCACCCCTCCCTTCTCCCACATCCAGCAGGGCTTCGTGGGAGCCCAAAAGCATTCATTTAATTCTCTAACAGAAAAGCAAAATAAGGGGCTGCCTGATTAAACATTAAGGACCCGAGATTTTTCTCCCTTTCTGGAAAATACCTTCAGTTTAATGGAAACAAGTTAGTAACTGCTTATCTGAAGGCTATCCATTAATTGCAGGGCTGGCCATGTGACACGAAAGAATTCTTCCTGCATCTGAGGGGGGCTGAGTCATGGTGCTATAAAAGCAAGTTAACGTTATCTCATATTAAGTGGCAGGATTATCTTCTCCCTTTGACAGACCCCTTAAAAGTTAAGAACCTGTATGAAGTCTGCCTGTCTCTGGGACAACACAGGAAAACAGAATAGGTCCCTCCCATTCACCTAATTTATAAAGGGCCTGATTCAAAACTTCTCTAGAAATATTCTCAGGAATATTCAAAAGGAAAGTATGCGTGTGATGCATGCAAAACAATCAGGGAGGAGGGAAGCTATGCCTATATTCCCAGTGGGGATTTAAATGTAGATTTATTACAGACAAAATTTATTCCATCAAAATTTGTTCTCAGCCTCTGGGGACTGATTCCTCCTACACCACTATATCGATTTCACTATTGAAGTGCTGCACTAATGAGTCAAGCTCTCCATGTCCATTGTGCTACTATAAAGGATCACATTTTGTTATATGGACCATAAAATGCAGCAGAGGAAAATAAATCTGTTCTGTTTTTGTACCCTGCCTGCTTTGATGTCTGCATTAACGCAATAACTCTTTAAATAAACACTGTACACTGTTTTGTTTCCGTTTATAAAGATACAAACAATGGTGCCAATGATGGACCCATGCAGTTATATTCAGAATCAGCTCTTTACCCTTAAAAGTCTGGGGACAGCAAGGGAATTAACTCAGGATTTCATGAATTGTAGGGTTTATAAAACCCATCCATGTGGAGAGGTATTTACTCACATGGTGCATAGAACATGACAAGGGTGTGCTTCTTCTTCTTCAAGGACTCCCTGAAGTCTTCCCCAGCAAGGTGTATAACGCTAGTCTGTTTTTCTTCCCATGCAGGCTCAGGTGGAGGTGGTGCTTCAGGACTAGAAAAGAAAGGAAATTAGATTGGTTTGAAAACATTTCTGGAAGCAGACAAAGGGGCATCACATCCTGGTCATAACTACCATGAGGGAACTGAGGTTGAACAATCCTTCAGGATGCCTGTGCAGTAGAAAAACGTGCTTGATATTTGCAACACCAGATAACAGCAAAAAAGATGCAAGTTAATTTCTGGAACTCAACAAAAATCTAATTTAAGTGATTGTACTCAGGCATACAAGTAGGAATGCAGAATAAAGATTTCCTACATTGCATCCAACATCTGGGTGGAAAAATCATTGCTCTTGTATCCCTGTGTCATCCATAGGCATGAATTGAGAAGAACAGCAAGCAGGCAGAATCAAAAGGCAACCGATATAGAACAGCATCTTCCATTCAAATATCCTTTTTGTACTCTTTATCGCTATCATGCAAACTTCTATAAAGAATTCCATGACCTTCTCTTGAATTCAGATACTAAAGCCAGGATGCAATAATCAGCATCGTTCCATTTGGAAGACTGGGGGTGACTGAACTGGAATATTTTACCTTGATAAAGAGAATGTCAGGTTTCAATTACGTCTGCACATACTGA
This sequence comes from Phaethon lepturus, assembly GCF_000687285.1. Classification (NCBI taxonomy): domain Eukaryota; kingdom Metazoa; phylum Chordata; class Aves; order Phaethontiformes; family Phaethontidae; genus Phaethon; species Phaethon lepturus. The sequence continues at coordinate 15,881 of NW_010526871.1, forward strand.
CTAGATCAGAGCAATCCCACACATCTAGAGCGCCTCTAACAAAACTTCTGCTATTCACCAGCTCACAGACTTCTCTCAGACTCATTAAATTCACTCCTGCTGTATCTTAAACAGTGATTACTTATATAAAATCATCAGAATGGTGCCACCGTATAAAGACCTTCATATGTCGCCTTGGTAATAAATTAGCTTTTCAGACTTTCCTGTCACTTAGAATGACACCATTTTAAGTTCCATCAGGTATATAAAAACTAAGTGGAGAAAAACTCAATTTTTAAAGCCCTACTCAAGGTCACTTGGTGGACATCTATCGTATTTCCATCAATACTGATTTGCCAGTTGTTTATGAAAGAATTAGGACAGCTGGTGCGAATTTTCACACGAACACAAGTCGGTGTGAGCTATCATTGATTACAGTTAGTCAGAGGTGCAGCTTCATCTCACACAGACCTTCTCATGCCAACCTGAAATAAGCTACCCAGATACTGGTAACAACGTAGTGTGCCAGCACAGACTACAGTCACCACGGAGGGACAGGAGCCAAAACCTGCACGGCTGTGACTACACCACTCATGGGGATAGGTTTATACAAGCTGGGGTTGTTCAGTCTGGAGAGGCTGAGGGGAGACCTTATCGCTCTCTACAACTACCTGAAAGGGGGTTGTGGCGATGAGGGTGTTGGCCTCTTCTCCCAAGTAACTAGTGATAGGATGAGAGGAAATGGCCTCAAGTTGTGACAGGGGACGTTTAGATCGGATATTAGGAAAAACTTCTTCACCAAGTGGTCAAGCATTGGAACAGGCTGCCCAGGGAGGTGGGGGAGTCACCATCTCTGGAAGTGTTCAAAAAAATGTGTGGATGTGGTGCTTTGGGACATGGTTTAGGGGGCATGGTGGTGTTGGGTTAACGGTTGGACTTGATCTTGAAGGTGCTTTCCAACCTTAATGATTCTGTGATTCTGTGAAGCTGTACCTTCATCTCCAGCCTGCACTCCAGATGCATCCCTATTTTCACCAATTTCAGTGCAGCTGTGACAATTTTATCTTTGGTCAGCAAACAAGGATCTTGCTCGATTGCCTCTCTAGTTGGGAGAACATCCAGCAGTCAAGAGCAGGAGACAAGCTGGCTGGGTTTCCTCTATGCTGCTGACTACCTGAGGCTGCAGACAAAAGCCTTCAAGAGGCACAGCAGGACCCAAAAAGGATTATCACCCCTTCCCTCTTCCTCATTGATATTCACCTGCCAATACGTACAGGCAGCGTCAACCTGACTGTTTAACTCAATATAAATTACGCAGCACTCTAAATGCTCCAGCAAACCAGTGAAAGTAGGACAGTGACTTAACATCCAGCATTGACGCAGCAGCCTGGAGCCTGAGTATGCACGAAGGCCATGGGAATACTGTGTCTAAATTTAAAATATAGATAAAACTTCCCAACATGCTATAATGATGCTTCCACACCGTATCTATTACCTGATTTGAAGCTCTCAAGAGATGTAATTTGAAAAGAAAAGGGGAAAAAAACAACAACAAAAAAAACCCCACAGACCCCCACCCCACCACCAAATAAGTGGGGAAAAATTAAGATTACATTCTTCACGCCAACTGCACTTAATGGTTAGATGATTTTAAAACTTCACAAAACACTGGCAGGTTTTTTTTCCCCATTGAGTAATGCAGAAAATGTATTAGGCTTACAGTACCTAAAGGAAATGCATATTTTATTCCAGAATACTTAAAGAGAGAACTGTACCAGCAGTTTACTTTTTTGAAATGAAATTATTTTCATCATACATCAAACTTAATTCTGCATATTTTAGCACACCACCCAAGAAAAGTTGGTTAGTGCAGACAAAGGTGCTGTTTTTGTTGGTCTCGCTGGCTTTCCTTCAGCCCCACATAGCTGGTATTCTAGGCATTGGCTCTGAAATGCTGGAAAGAGCAAAGTACAACTGCAGAAATTCAGTTACTAACAGTGAAATCTGCTGCTTAGTATACAGAGGGAACAACAAATGTTCCTTTTATTTTTCAGAGCCATTGCTATTCCTTCTCTGATGAGAGGCTTAGGGTATATTTGAAAAACATTTTGGAAAAGAAATACCAGGACAACTATGAAAAACCCCACAGCAAATAAAAGATTTGGTGTATTAGAGACCATAATTAACATTTGTGTTTGTATGGCTTTGAAAACTGGAATTCAGTTTGGTTTTGTTAGCAAGGGATTTAGGCAGTCGATAAAGCTAAGATTTATTTCCTCACCAAAACAGCCTTCAGGAGCCAGTAACCAGGAACCCAAATACTATCTCAGACCCTAAAACTTACTTTAGCAGCCAGTCGATGATTTTCTTCTTTGTTCTGAGGTGTGGCAGAGTGTATTTCTCCTCTCCATCCTTAAAATACTTCAAGGTAGGAAACCCTGAGATGTGGTATCTTTCTGCCAGCGCCTTGTTGACGGTAGCATCAACTGCTGCAAGGACACCTGGACTCTAAAACAGAGACCACTAACTGTAAATCCCAGCAACATACACACACCCCTTTGGCAGGAAACAGTGGACTTGGGGCAACCACTCATGATCTAGGTGCCTTCACTTTCTCAGGTACTCGGCACAGACACACAGAAAGACACAGAGGACTGATGCAAAACCAGGAAGGGACATCTTATGGACTAAGTGTAACCAGGGTTACCTGTTCTCTTCCCATTTCTGACAGGATTCCCCGTATATAATTCACTTGATAATACTTAAAAGCTGTTTCCAGGAATGGCATTTCCTCCCACAAATCCCAGTTTCTCCCAGAAGAAATGAGCATTGTTAAAGACAAGTTTACTTCAAGGTAAATTCATCTTTCCCTTACTTGTGGGCATCTTTACATGGACCACCTTTAGAGTTACAGGAGAACAGACACCTCTGCAGCGTGATTCATCGGATCTTTGTATCTTTGTTTTTCTTTTCTCCCCCTTCTTCTCCAACAACTACAAAGGGACTCGAGATGTCTCCACCGAACATGCTTAAGTATGGGGGAGACTAATCCTACTTATACTCTTGCATGGTGTACACAGCGTGAGACTGAATCAATAACACTAATACTTATATTATTGTATCTCTCTTCTCCAGCCACGCTGATGGAGCACTTAAGATCAAGCTAATGGAGTGACGCAACCATAAAACCAGGGTATTTGAAAGAGGGATCAACCCCTTTTGTTTTTTTCCAAATCTAATTCATAAATAAAAGCCTATGTTTCTTCACATTCAATGCCTTTAAGTAAGGGGGGAAAAAAAAAAAAATCCATTTTGGATTTGATCATATTATGTATAAGGCCTACAGCAGAATACATAAACATTTTTCGATTTTGTTTTCGTTCAAGACAGAATGTTCTTTCTAAGACTTTGGCAGGGCTCACGCATTAGCGATGAGACTGTACTTTGGAAGCACAGTTTGAAGGGTCCTGTGGGAGGATGAGAACAGCTGAATTTGTTGTAGGGAGAAAAGCCACTTTTATTACTCCAGTTATTTATTACTGATTATTTAAAGGATATAATAAAGGAAATTAGCTTACATCACTGGCTACATGGAGAAACTCTGCAGCCTTCTCATATTCTGGCTTCATTTTCTTACAGTGCCCACACCCTGCCAAAAAAAAAAATTCCAATTAAGTTGTACACGCCATGGTTATTCATTGACCATTTAGCCATTATCAAAATCCAAAATCATGTGGTAGAGATTTAGTAGAATTTAGTACGTGTTTTACTTACTTTATTTGTAAAGCCTTAGTATGATTTAGGATCTTTTCCGAAGTGGTCACTATGGTTTAAACAAAGAATTTAAGCTATTAAAAAATAATAATAAACCCCCTGAATTTGCACCCACATCTCTTTCCTCCCAGAAAGTACTGTAAACACAGTATTTGTCAAGCCCAACGCTTCTAGCATGCTCTTGGGTGAGGCACAACCTCACCCGCTGCAGTTTCCAAATCTTTATCTGCTTTAAAAAGAAAGAACACAGGCCCTCACGTGACATCCTGACTTTAAGCGGAGGCTTGTACTAGCACTGCTTAATTGAGTAACGTAATTTGAGTTGAACTGCACTGATAATAAGCCCTGCTTTACAGTGGTGTAGCATGCCCCTCTAGCAAGGATTTGCACTGATTTAATCACATCAGCGTAATTACACCACCACATATGTTGTCAACATAAGCAGGGCCTGTAAAATTGAGATAATGGTGCTTTCTCGCTTGTGCGAAGTTCTCCAGAGATTTGCCATTACTTCACTGCTAAGTGCTGACATTACAATAAAGTAAAATGAATGCACGTGTGAAAAAGCAGATTTCAAATAAATTATTTGGGTGTAAATTAAACTGCTTTCAGCTGGTGCGATTGCTTCCAGGCAAGCTGAACTTTCAGGACCAGGTGAGGCTCCTGCCACAACCTGAAGCTACACTTCAGCGCCTATGGCGCGATGCCGGGTCTCCAGGACAGCCCCTTCCTCGCCCCCGCGCAGCCCACGCTATTGCCCCCGAGGGACCAGCGCAAGCGCCGTCCCCGCAGGGTCAGAGCAAAGGGACGGCGCGGCAGAGATCGATGCCCGGGCAGGGCGAGGGCTGGCTCCTGCACGCAGACCGGAGACGCGGAGAGCTGTAATAAGGAGCATGGCACGACTCAGACACACTGCACTCGCCTCCCCGGTGCAATGTAATCTCAACGCACTCCCTCGCCACACTTTTTCCTCTTGCTTGCAGCAGCGGCCATTTTTTCTTTCTTCAGCTGTTATTGTTGGAGCGGGCACTTGAAAGCCCAGACTTTGCTAAGCTTTTGAAAGTTGTATCAGAAAACTGGGCTAGAAATCTGTTTCAATGCAGGTTCAGCAAAAGCCATTTCTGAGGTGTATGGGCAAAAAGGCTGGGGCTATTTTTACAGTACTGTCTTAAAGAACATAAACCAAGGACTCTGAATCTCAGTGCTGCTTTGACTCCCGCTAATGGGGTGACTGCTGAAGCCAGCAGATGCAAATCTAAGCGTGAACTGAACCAGACCACGTTCTATACAGCACAAGTCAGAGGGTGTTTGCAGCCAAGAAGCCAAGAAGTCCCAGGTGTGACTTCAGGGACTCCAGCAGAGCTCCAACCACCACAGCACCCCATGAAATGCTTTCAGGGCATGTTTATAGAACACGGTGGATACGTTTGAATGAAGACTGCAAATGCCACCCGAGAATTACAGTAAATACCCAAACGGCTGATCCCAGACCAAACTCCAGTTCAAACACCAACGAAGGTCCATACTGCTTAGTCACCTGCATAGCAACCACAGTCTCACAAAGACCCACGTCCTTCTTTTGAGAAAAAAAACAATGCTTTAATGTGGTAGGAGCAGCAGCATGAAGGGACCTCAGCTGGAGCAGAAGGTTTGCTTTGGTTTTACACACTGGCAGGAGCATGTGCCGCCAAGCTGGGAACCTGACGCAACAGCTTCAGAGGGGAATTCAGGAAGAAGCTGAATTTTTAAAGAAGTTACTGTCTCAGCACTGCTTGTCGTGGTTAAGAGCATGAAAGAGGCTGGCAAAATGATTTATTTGCCACCCACCCACAGAAAGCTTGCCAGCATATGGCTTTGTGGAAGGGGCTGACAGTTCCCTTTGACACCTGCCCAAGCTGATTGATTTCTCCTTTTAGGAGCAGGGAACTTTATTCATTTTGTGCTCTTCCTCACTTCCAAACAAAGGGCATCTTGAGTCCCAGCTCAGATATGGGAACCTCTCTGAATTAGCTAGCTCAAATTCGTACAAAAATATACTTGTTTGCAGGGGTAACTTCATCTTAGTGGGCTTTACACAGTGTGTCCTCCGGCCAGAGCAAGCTTCATACTGTGCTTTGGATACAGTATCCACACATTCGACACTATATTCCACAATTATCAATATTAGCTCTGATCAACCAAAAGCATCAAACAACCTAGGTTTTGACAAACCTATGCAGAGAAAAACAAACAAACAAACAAGCTAGGTATACTTCACCTAGGAAATAAAAAACAATCCAAACCATCTGAAATTCATGTAAGTAATATTTTGGAGAAAGATATCCAGACCATGAAATGTCAGTGTTCTGGGTTCTTTCATGAACATCATACAGACACAGCACTACTGACTGCCACAAAGCTAACTCACTCATGCTTAAAATAAAGGGGAAGCAGGATCGGGTCCTTAAAGGCACTTAAACGCAAACTGAAGTCCTTAAATCTTTATCATGCAATGCTTGTTCTACCCCTGACAGAGGACAGCACAATATGCCAGCCTGGAAAAAAGCCACCACATTAAACTGAATCTGAAAGAGGGACAACGAATCTTAAGAGCTTCTCCCACGATAAATGATGTTTCCCTGGCCATCTTTATGAGAATTTCACTGTTATGTGCTATAGCTATAACCTACCATTGCAGGAAAGGGGAGATATGAATTAGAAGTCAGACCTGCACACTGCAAATCAATTAATCTCTCCTATGATTATTTATCCTACCTTTCAATAATCCTGTGAGTATTACCATTAAATTCTCAAGGCCAATGAAAAAGTCATTTAAATGAATTCCAAGGTCACTGCCTCTCCTTTGATTGCTACATTAGGTTGTTCAGCAGCAGCTGTATCCCTCTGCGCTAAGCTCCTCTAATTTTAGATGTTTTCTGTTCATAAAATGAGTGTGAAAATAACAACAACCCTACAGGCCCTTAGCCCAGATGCTCCAATGTGCTACATAAGGTCTGCTGGGACAGTGGAAGGAAGCTTGCAGGTCTGTAGTGGGCATCTGTGATAGATGAGCTCTTAGAAGATGCACTGTCGTGTCAAGTCAAGTATTATGACATTAAAACTGAAAGACTAAGCAAGGGAAGAGACTTGTTCAATCGCAGGTGAGAAGAGAAAGGCTGCAGTCAACACAAGGATGCCCCGCAGCCTACTCCAAGCATTGATGTCCTCTGAGCCTCTCCGGGTCACGGCTGGTGGAAACACGCAAGGGACTTCTAAGTGTCTACACAAGAGGACTCCCACAGTCTCAGCCTTTTCTCACAGAAGAGAAGTAGCTCCCCTGAAGGTGCAAGTCGGAGTTACTCTCCATCCGGCAGCAGAAACCAGTTGAGCTTCAGTGCCTGGCTCTGCTGAACAGTTCTGGACAACTCCCTCGAGCTCTCGACACCTCACCTTGCTCCTCTTGCACAAAAGGAGCCCCAGGCTGCAAGGACCAAGGTGCTTGAATGGAAAAGAGCACACAGAGTAAGTGTACAAGGAGTGTACAAGTGTAACACAGAGGACGTTACAAGACAGGAAAAAGAAGTCAAACCTTACAAAAATCAGTGCTGGGACATCTGGGACAAGACAGGCCCTTGCTAACAGTTTTTAAAACAGATGTCTAAATGAAGCAAGGATTATGTTTTCCTGGTTTATTTGTAATCAACCTTCTCATTTGCACTGTGCAGCCAGGCAGATAAAGAGCTCCTTCCTTCAGTGCAGTCACTGTCACACAGCTTAGCTCAGCTGCACCCCCAGAACGACAGCGGTCACAGGTGCCCATATTGCCCCAGGACAGAGTCGTCACCTCCCTCCAGAATGCCACCGCAGGACAGAGCACAACACTCACTCAGCACTTCATCCTTCCTGGAGTGTGGCCGTACTCAAGTGCAGAGGCAAAGGCCAAGTGTGGACAGAGTGACGTTAACATGCAAGGGCGAGCAGCACATGGACAAAGGGAAGGTTAACAAATGTACCAAGCAACCTTTTTTCCAAGTAAATACCTGTATTTGTTTACAGCAGCCTGTTTGGCAAAGACAGAAGACTTTTGGCATGGCAAAGACTCACAATACAGAGCACAGTTGCTCCAACCATTTTCAGAAATGAACTAATGAAAACGCTTCTACTGTTAAAACCAAGTTTTGCCTGCAGAAGACAGGCAGAAAAACAGTCAAGCAGCTCCAGCTAAGCTCCTGCATGTGCTGCCTTAGTGCTGTCCCCAGAACATAAATCTCTGTTTCTCTGTCATTCACTGTTTGCTTCTTTCAGGTTATTATGGCTACAATAATAATAAACACCATGCTTTTGGTCACATCCTCTCATTTCAAGACAATATTGTCTGAGGATCTCAAGTGTATGTGACAAGCAAGAGATAAAAGCCAACATCCAGGCAGCTGTGGACAAAGAATTTCTGACATGAAGAACACTAGAGATAAATTAAATTGCAAATAAAGATTTTAAAGAATCATTACATTTCTGCTATTGACAGACTGCTTGAGTACTGTTATTGCATACCACCTATTTATTGTATCATGCCAGCTCTACATCCATCTATAGTTGCATACCAAAAATACCTCCATTAGCCTAACAAGAAAATTAACTTGAAGCACACAGCATGTCCTGCTTTCAGCTAGTGGGTCACTGGCAGTTCAGACTACACACACTGAAGATTTACAGACAACTTCAAGAAGAGAAAAAAAATCTCAAAAAAATTTAGGTGCACCTTTGCTCTCTAAACATACATCTTTGGTTTCTCCATTCCTAATCCCAGAGGAGCTGAGACCTCTCAACACAGCAGAATAGCCAGCCCTTATGCGTGCCCTGTTGTCAACTTTGAACACACACCTGTGTATATAAAAGCAAGAGTATTTATATGGGGAGACACAATGCTTGCAGCAAGGGCAAGGATGCACACAAGTCCCAGCCCTCTTATCACCTATGCAAGAACACAAGTGTATTCTCTTCTGCCATGGAAGTCTTTAACATGCAAAGATTTCTTATGCATCATGTAAAAGAGTAGCTCTAAGGTTTGACATGAGGCAGCTTACAGCTCTTTAACCAGTGTAAGAGAGCATAAACTACAACAGCTGCAGATTTCCTTGCATAATTTAGCCATCTGCATTGCAGACATCTGATGAGAAATCATCCACAAATTTGGCAGGGAGGAAGGATGACAAAAACAGCTGTTTCTCCCCGGAATAACAGGTACAAATTTGCAACTGTGTTGGTTGCATGTTCACTTAATAGTCATAATGGTCATAGCCCTCAGGCCATGCCCAAATCTCCATGTTTCTGCTTTAAAAAAAAAAATTTAAAATCACCTTATAAAGGTTCAGGAGCTCAAGAAATTTCATGCATTCTTTTTCTTCTGGGTACTTACTCCCACCAAACCATCCATCTCCTCCTCAGCAGCAGCACTTGCCCACCCAGGTAAAGTTCCAGATACTTAGAGACAAAGATGTTTCAAGGCTTGATGCTTTCTTATGAGATCAGCAGGAGCAGCTTCAACATGATATTGAATTCACATTTTCAACAGATAGAAGTGTGTGCACACATACACAAATTCAGACCCCCCCACCTCACTACTGTACTTTTAAAGGTAGGTTTGATTTGACCAAGTATTACATCGCTTAGGGATCAGTGACAAGCAAACAGCTTTATGGCTTTACAAAAGACAAAGTCTGTGAAAGGTCAGCCTGGAAAAGGCTCCGAGGAACTAGAAATATAGAATGAAAAGGAAAATACTTCAGCAGTTCGGATTATTGCAGTCATGCTACATTAATGCGGCTGCAGCCTAGAGCCTCGGCTGCGTGGGCTGCGCAGTTCATCCCAGTGACAGGAGAGCAGTTCAGCGTCTCAACCCACCATTATCACCATCTCACTGGCATTGCCACAAACTCGCAGTGCAGTCAATCTGTGCGTGCAATGATCTGTGCAAATCCAATCCCAGCATGTGCACACAGAAGAAAGTCCCTGCCTGCTGCCGGCAGCCCTTTAGTGTGAAGTCGGGGCACAAAATGACTACAAATCGGTCACCCCGTCTCCTATCCAAATGACTTGCTGAGGCGTTAGTGACCCCATCCCAGTCACCGTCTCCCTCGGGAGCACCTTATGCATGTGTCGCAGAGCGTGCACGGAAGCATGGATGTCCCTGGGGGAAAGGCTCAGGGCACTGAGAAAAATAGAGTAGCACAGCATGGGTCACTACCAAACGATTCAGATGGACACAGATGAACTCCTGATCAGGCCAACACCACATGAACTACCTGACACCTGCCTGGTACATGGGGACGCAGGCTGAGCGAGCCAAACCTCACCTCTGTACTTGATCACCTTGGCTGTAGAGGTGAAAGCATCTGAAATTCAACTCTTGATCATGTTTTCTATGCTGGCACAACTGTTTCCCCCCCAACACCACTGAAACTGCTCAGCAGAAAAAGATTCTTAACAGCTTTAGACAGTTACAGTGTGAGTTCAGATTATTTATTTTTTAAAAGACAGTCAGATCACTGCATTACATAAGGTAAATCAGATCAAACTGAGAAGAGAGCTTAACCAAACGTATCCTCCGGGAACCCTCTCTGCATCGCTGCCGTATTCACGGCTCCGGCAGAAGGGTTACCTTCAGCCAGCCAGCAACAGACCTCGGCAGAGGAGGGCTCAGCACAGAGAGGGAGAAACATGGAGCAGGTCCTGCAGGGTGCCTCCACGGGATTCAAAAGACGACAGCTCTGATGACCTCCTGCATAACACATGCTTCTGCCTTCACTTCTGGTCATGCTGGAACATATCTTCTTTCGATGTAAAGGCTCTGGGGAAAGGGTGAATATTCTCCAAGGCTAACCTCTGCCACAGGCTGCTACCTCCCAGGGGTCCCCGAGTTAAGCAGGGAGAGAGATTTCTGCTCTATCTTGCCCTCAAAGTGTTCTCTCTCTGTTTTTAACCCTACAGAGACCCTGGCTGAGCTGGGCTCCTGAAATTAGTCTTTGAAAAATATACCCCCATCTTCCACAGCACAGACTCTAGCATGTGTCCAGGAAAGAACTTTAAGCTAATCACCATCTTTATTTAAATAAATTAACAACAAAAGTCAAAACGGTTCCTTATTTCCATTCCAAATCTGACTTCAGCTTCCAGCTACTGGAAATTACACTGCATGTATATACCCTCCTAGTCAAAACTGGATGGTGCAATCAGTGTTGGGAGACGATGGTGCCTCCTACCATCCCTCTTGGGTAGGAAAAGAAGTGAAGGAAGGTGGATCAGCTGGCATCGGGAGATACGAATTACACTTCCTACACCAGATTGGAGGTACATGGCCCTGAGTAGGTGTTGAAAATTAATCTTCCCCTATTGAAATGTGAGAGAGACAGCAGCATGGCTGCCTTAAGGTGAAATTATTGAGAGTTTATGAAAAATACCACCAGAAGGTTTCCTTCTCAATTAAACTGTAATTATTCCACATCCAGAAAAGATCCCTCCCTTCTCCACTGCCAAACGATGATCAACAAAATTCCACCTGCAGAAGCAAAGTTGTGCTGCTTTCCCTCACACTGTTATGCCAGGAAAGGGGTAAGACTTCAGGAAAGACTTTAGATTAAGCAATGAAAATGCGGGAGAACAGAGGCTAGATGAAATAGCTGTGAATGACCATCTCAGGAAAACAGCACAGCAAGCAAATGATTGCCTAGGATGCAATTTCTCTAAAATATGGATACAACGCAAAGAGGTCTTCCTAAGAAAGGTACATCCCAGAGCACTTAAGCTTATGGGGCAGGGGTGTTAAAAACAATAGTGACATTGGCTATTACTGTGAAGAGACCCTTAAAAGTATCAGGAAGGGCTCCTATGCAGTATGCACACTTTCTGTCCAGTATCAGAGCAAGAGTGGTTACCAGCTGAGATGCATTCACCTACTTAGAAGTGTGCTGGGATGCTCGCTAACCACAAGCAGTCAGGACCCCAGATGAGACACCTCTATCCTCAGCACTATACCTCAGTATCAAAGCAATGGATTCATTTATTAATAACTCAGAAAGACAGCATCACTTGCCGACTCACCATCTGAAAGAGATCAAGGAGTAGACAGGCAGGCAAGCAATCTTTCACTTTAGGTTTCTTATTTGCCCTTGAAAGTAAATTCTTCACTTTCCACAGGATAATAAAAATTGAAGCCATAAAGTTTTTAGGAAGATAAACTTGATAATGAAAACTCTGGTAACGATTCAAGTAGCAGAGATACTGTAAGGCACTTTCCAAATGAGAGCCCTGCACCGTATATTAAGCTTATCCAGGCAAGGAAATTAATTTATTTCAGAAGAAATAAACCCAGTGCTTAATTCTTAAAGCTAATTCCTACTGTTAACCCATCATTAGAGGCAAGCAAAGTAAACCTGTAAAAATAAGTTACGCCTTACTCCCAATCAGAACTTAACCACGAGACCGTTAAGGGCTTATACATACACTGGAGTCAAGCTTGTTGGAGGACAGTCACACAATCCGCACACTCAAATGCAGACCTTCACAACTAAAGTTACAGAAGTCCTTTAAAAAAACACTCTGAGTAACTACATAATCTACAAGAGATACCCAGAGAAAGGGAGAATGGGACAAGTCTCCCTTCAGCTGCCACCTCGCAGGTGCCCCTTGGCCCTCCGGCAGCCATAGCTACTCCTTTGCAGTGGTCTCAGTTAGTTGGCAAGGACTTTGTAGGAGAGAGAGAAGGCAATAGTAATGCAAGAAATGAGGCAGCAAACCCCCAAAGAAACTAATGTTTCCTCCACACCACCTGCCACACATTCACAGGAAGACTCTTTTCTGATTGGAATAGACTTGGCAAATCTAATTAGAGAAAGTAATTGTTCCCTATCAGAGGCAAGCATATAGGGATGCATTTTGAACAAATCCCCCAAATTTCACAAAACCCAAGCGTCTAGAGTTCAGCTCCTTTCTTTTCTCCTTTACTACTGTCCTGCATACTACTCTTGACACCCACAACTGCTAGGCAAGTAAGTTTTTCGAAGTACACGCCGTGTCCTCAGAACAGCACCATGGCACAGAGCAAATCAAGATCCAGCCCGAAAGCAAAGCAGACACCAACATCCCAAAAGTCTGGTTTTGCTACTCTTTCTGTTATGAAGCTGAACCAGAGCAAGCCAAGGCTCCTCCTTTTGAGTCTCGGCACAGGCTGTAACCAGGCTGCAAGTCATCAGCCCTAGCTGCGCTAATGTTGTCTGAGCTGTGTGCTCACCCGGTGGCACAGGGAGTTTCCTGAACTTGGGGGCCAAAAGCCTGATTGCTTGCCACAAACCAGGGAACACCGAAGGCATCGTCCTGCTTCCTTCATGTTAATCAGTCTTTGCAACGTTCAGTTACGATACGCCTTCCCTACGCCGATTCTTGCCATATTGGAGCATCTCACAGTCCGGACATGGCTCACTACATAAGACTCCCACGCAAGGTGAGATGTTATCTCCACTTCACAGACTGGAAACTGAGACAAATATTTATTGGGTTACAATTGTACAAATCAAAGCAAGGCAAGAAACTAAACGTTTACATCGGCAGGCCAAAGCTGTCACTTTTATCACTGGATCATCCCTTTTTATGACTTTATCCTGCTCAAAGAGCACAAACTGCTTCAAAAAGACCATCTTCTTACACAAACTCTGCACTCTAGTATCAAAAGACTGACATAAAAGAGGCAATGGACTCCGTCATTACTGTCCTCACCCTTTTCATTAGGTATCCTATCAAGTTTTACTGCACAAGCTAGTTATTAGGATTTTTATACTCTCCACATTACTATTTATATTAAGTACCACTAAAAACCTGTATTGATTTTTATTTTTAAACCCTCAAGAAACATAAGTAGGATAGTCATTAAAGGAAAAATCCATGTCAGGTTCTTAATTTTCCTGGTTTGCTGCATCTTCAAGAACTCCTGTTTTAATGTGTACGTAAAATCCTCCATTGAAAATCATTGCTGTAATGAGTTTAATGAGGCACGTCATTGCACTGAACTGTTTACACTCCCTGAGATTTTTGGTGATATTCAAAGATATGTAATATCAAGCAACACCCTGTTGTAGACTTACATGCTTTTAAATATTGATGAACTCAGCTTGAGTCTCCCAGTCCTCCTCTCTGAAATAAAGTCAGAACTTGCTTACTTCAGTGGAAGCAGATTCAGGAGCCAAGAATTTTCCTGTTTCTAACTAGTTTATATGAAGAATATACCTGTTCCAGTAAAGTACAGCTAAAAAATACATACATACAACAAACAGAAAGTTGGCACAATTTACACTTGTCCAGGGAAGCATTTTATTATACACTCCATTAAAAAGGCATTAAGGCAACATTAAAGTTAGGCACCTACGGGATGCAAGGGTCAGGAAATGCAATGCTGAAACCAAAGCAGATCTCTTCGCTTACCTATCCAGACTCTTAAAGAGCAACATTCATCATTCGAGTGCCCTTGCACAACAATTCAATCTTTCAGTGATTAGGGCATTGCAACAGCCCATCCTGACATCTGCACTGCTTCACCAAGAAACCCAACAGAACTAGGTACTGTCTGTGACCTACATAATGGTCCAGAAAGTTTGCCTTGTTCAAAGCTTTCTCCAACTACTCTAAAAGCAAGGAGAACATTTTCACTGGCTCTAGTAAGATCAGGACTGAGCCCACAGCAAGCTCCTTGACACATGCATGTCTCCTTGTGTATTGTGCCTTGGACTAGTAAACAGCTATCGCAAGTGGATATGGCATCTGCCATATTTCCAAATACATGACCTGCCTTACACACGACAAACTTCCAGTAATCCTTTCGTGCTGCAGCCGATCCAGCACAGAATTGCTTGCCTTCATTTTCTTCTCTGACTACAGCATCACTGAATTAACCGGCACAATTGTGTTTAAAGTACTACCCATACAGAAATTCCAATTTAAAAAGTAGAGTTCATTTGTCAGGTTGGATTATCAAAGCTTATAAAGACCTTTCAGGAAGCTCTAAAGCGAACCCTTGACTGAGGGCTACATCCTGCCAAGCTTTCAGCTTCCAACTCCCTGTCATTTCACACAGCTAATGTGCATTTTGAGAACACAGCTCTTCTCTGCAACTTCTGCCATTCAATAAGCTCTTCTCACACGCAGCTACCTTCAACCAGGGACTGATCAACATTATACAACTGGAAACAACAGCACAGAGCGCAAACATGGACGGACACTGGAGTAGATGCTATTATTGCTGCTGCTGACACTCCTCCTGGGAAGCTACCCGAGATCCCTCTTATGCAGACACCAGCCAGTTGCACCGCTTTTCTCCAAACACACAGTTTGGCTGGTGCCAAGGCTGAGGCTAGAAAGCAAACCTTTGGTGAGGTGAGGAAAGAGTATTTTCCACCCGATCTAAACTGATGCCATCAACAGGCAGGCTGAATGTTCTTATGAAGACCTACCACTAGAAGATGTCAAATAAATTAAAGGGGTTCCTAGCACAGGTCTGACAAGGACAGCTTCCCAGCTACCTGCTGTTTCTCTTCATCCTAGAGGCTGTATATCTTGCAGGCAGAGGCCAAAAGCTCTCTATCTAGCCACTGAACACAGACAATATTTTATTTTAAAAATCACAAATGTCAGTTATGACAGGGCCAAATAAAAATTAAAGGATATTTCCACCCATTCCACATTTAGTGTTGCTTGTTGTTTGGATAACCCACAAGCCTTTAACGTCTACTGAACTGGTGCAACTGCACTGGTTTACATTTAGAAAAAAAAAATCCTTAACTGAATAATGAATTTGCATGGAAAAACATAAGATTTTATTTATTTATTTATTTATCACAGGCCCCTGACATTAGGCTGCTGCTGACCTGTGCTGGAAAGGCTATTTTTTCAGGCTACACAGTAAATTAATTCTTCAGCTTTTTTAACTCGTGGCCTTTGTGTTGAGGCTGCCAACAGACATGCCAATTAGCACTCACTGCAATGGTAGCTTGCTTTCATAAAAAGCTTTCATAAGGAATCAGTGGGGGTCTGAAAGGGAGACTTATTTATTTATAGTTGTAAAACACAGTTTGAAAAAAACAGATTTGATTTTGTGGACACATTTTGGGTTTGCTTTACTTTAAATATAAAGTGAGCAATGGATTCCTACATCCTAATCTCACCACATGCAGCAGTAAGAAACAAAACCAAGACCACTGAAACCAATGATGATGTGCTGGCAGGGAGGGATTCAAGCCCACTGCTTGGTTAGAAGCTGGAGGCCTTCATCTGTATTGGGCTAATTGGTTGGCACTGGTTGGCACAAAGTGGCTTAAAACCTTGCGTTTTAATGCACCAGAGAGAGGAGGGAAGGAGGGAAGCGTGTGAAAAGCTGTTTTTCAAAGCTAAATTGATAAAACAGCTCCCTGTGCAATTAAAAACCTGCAAAGCTGAACAGTTGGCTTTGGAAAGCACCAACCGCGTAATTTATCAGGCTGGTTTATAAAGGGGGAGACAACATCCATGGACAGGAAATGAATTTCACAAACATTTCAACAATGCATCAGAACTATAATGCATTTTATCATCTCAAGACTTATTTTTGCCCTCCCTTCCACTAGAGGGGAAGCAAGAAAAAGTGTATCAGGGCTGCATCTCCTTAACAGTTTCCAAGAACAAATTAAGGGCGTGGAAGCTGCATTTTTACCCTGCCTTCCCTCCTTATCAAGGGAGGAAAACCATGATGGCTCCAACAACACACTAAGGGCACTGAAATTTTTTCTAACCTTAAGCCCTGCAACTATATCTCATATAAAGTCTCTGAAGAAGTCCTATAAAGAGGGCTGGGAAGAAGACAGGTTTAAGATGAATTGAAGGTCACATACAACGAAGAAACTTTGCAGGAAAAAAAAACATTTTAATAGTTTAATCCTTTAAAAAAGCAAATGCACATTCACACTAACAGCAGGGCCAAAGTGCCGTTTTCCCCCTGTTACCTCTGGCATCAGTACTGGACCATGGACTTCGTCATGACTGACACGGCGTGGGCGAAGCAAGCCCAAGCAATCAGATGACTGAGGTGACTGACAACCACCACTGATTAGCAACAGAGACTACTCAGATCTGCACTTGCTGAATGTAACCCTGGGGGCTACAGCTCCTGGTGGCACCAGGACATTATTCTGCATGAGACTGCAGGACCAGGTACACTTTAAAATGTTAGCAATGTCATTTGTGTTAACAAAACATAATGAAAAGTAACTCCCATGCATGAAAAGCAGACACTTCTAGAACCATTTCAATCTTAGACTTTAAACACCCTTCAGTAGCATTTGAATTGACTTATCAGTGAGTTGGTTAGCTTTATTTTGTGCAAGACTGAGATGTGCTTTAGAGAAAAATGCTGCAAAAAATGTAGGAAGGGCAAGTCAGAAAGACTGCAACCTGCACTAATTTGGCAACTAGTTGGACAGAATTATTTTTACAATTGCATTTGACTCGGCAAACAGTTTGATGGGGAAACTGAAAACACATACTGAGCTTTTTTATGCTCAAGTATCTCAGGAGCATTTTAAGTCCCAGCAAGTCCCCATGTCACTAAAGCATTTAACACTTGACTGGCAGTATAACCCATATTTAGAGACATTCAGAACCCATCTTGGGCATCTAAATAAATTGATCAGCTGTAGGCACAGATATCAAGCAGCACAATTAGACATGGAGTCTTTATTCTCACTGATAACAGAAGATTATCATAAGCTGCACAGGTGCCTTTATTTATGTTATGGTAGAGAAATAACTTTGGTTGGTGTGATACAACTTCTCTTACTGACTCAGAAATATGCCTGCTAACATAACTGTGCTATCTTATCTTAGCAAATACGGTCAATTCAAGCAAAAACTCCAAAGCCTTTGGGGGAAAGGGCCATTTATTTGTTCTTTTGTATAGTGCAGCAGATCTCAGTTCATAACTGAAGTTTCTGGGTGCAATAGCAACACAGAAAAACCTGCAAGACTCCAGTCTGAATATATCCAGGATAACACTATGCTTGCCACCAGCAATTACAAAATTTCAGCAAAATGTTTGAATAAGGAGCACAACACTGCACACCCTTCACAAATGGCTGTCTAGGTAGAGTACCTTCAGACTCCTGGCTGGCTGAGTCGCTGTTTACCTATGCTAAATATTCAGATTTATTGAACATCCTCTTAAGGGATTTACAAAGAAGTTTCAGAAGGCTAAAAATCCTGCTGCATATCCCTAGTGACCTGCAAAAGGAAAGCAGGATGAACTCATCCTGCCCACTCACACTGACCCATGTTTCTCAGGGCCAGCAGTAATGATTCGAAGTAGCACATCTTCTGTTTAATGGTTGTCCTAAATTATTGCAGAAAAGGAATAAGGTCTCTGATAGCAAGAGGTGCAAGTTGCGTGCTGCAGACCTTCCTGATGTGTTTAAATCATGCGTAGCTGCTCTAGTTGAACCTAGTTATGCTAGGCTGCACTTAACACACAATGTTGTGACACCTTTAAAATTGGGCTAGTAAGTGCAACTGATTGTAAATAATTATAGTGTGGTCCTCAGGGATGATCATTAGTAGCCACAGGCATGGAGACCCAATTGGCCACATTCATCACAGTGCCTAATTCTACAGTTCACAGCTATTTACCAGGGATATGTTTGGTTCAGCTGTATCTTTAGCACTTGGGGAGAGATATAAAGGCTTCCAGTTCCCCACACATCTTTTAATACTACACTCTATTAATGTGTTGGCCATCTGACTATGCAATTAAAGCATCACTGAAATAATTCTCCCTCTAGTAAAAAGAGCTTCTCATGAACACAAGACTGACAGTATGCTAGAAAAACTCCAAGTCACGTGTATGCTGCATGGTTACACAGGGTTTTAAGTACTTGCTAATTCCAGGTCAATGTTGAAATCCCCTTGCTTATTCTTAGCTACACAGAAGTATATCCCGAGTTCTAGGCCTATTTTGTACACCTGTTTCAACTTTTTTTTTATTAATACATCATTTTTAGAAGGAACTTTCTCATCCTAAGCTACCAAAGTTAAAGTAAGTAATATGTCCTCCGTTTTTACCACTTCTTTTACTGGAGTAATTTATCCCCTAATATTCATAAGATGACTCCATTAGCACATTTAAGAAGTGCTAGGAGAAGATCTTTTAATCATGGAGATAACTGTTTATGATAGTTGTCTGTTGTAAATTAGTTCGCAAGTCTTCTATTCTCTGCTGAGGATGCCCAGAGAGGATTCTTACAAAGGCAGACCTTCTATGTACAAGCTGGATTCTGCACGTAGACATACCACTGCCACCTAAATGTAAATAAAACACGCCAAATATTCAAGTTGCATTTAAAATGGAATTGTTCTGGTAAGAAACATTCTTTATCTCAATTCTGAGCAGCTGGAACATGTTATCAGGAGATTGCAACCGCCCAATCCAGGCATTTGATTTACTTGCAAAACAGCATTTGCCAAAGTACTGCTGTACCTTACCACAGAACACCCCTTAGTACAAAACATACCTAGCTGGACATGCCCCTCCTCTCCAAATGGGTCATGCAATACCACTACTCCTAAAACTGCGGTGTTTGTGTTTTAGAAGATACAAACAAAAAAACTTAAAAAACTAACAGAGCCCTGTTCAGATTTATAACTAACTTAAATGTACTATAAAATTTGATTGTAGTTGCGTGTATTCATCTATTTTTAGTCTTACTTCCTAAAGGAATAAGGTTTGCAGGGTCAACCATCAGTTTCTTCCTTCTCTCCTTCCTCCCAAATATATGACTGGACTCCTTTGTCCATTCAGAAACTCAAAAACCAGCAAAGCTTTTAAATATGATGAAATCTCTGCAAATATACAGAAATCTGAGTCTAGAGAGAGAGGACGCTTATTCCACGCCATTGTGCACAGAGAGGGAATGGAGGGGAATTCAGCAGTTACTGTTTGGCAGCAGTTGTTCAGCCAACCCAGCAAGCCTACAGCTCCTGAGGAGCAGCAGCCCGTGCTGTGGCTTGCACACTGGGGTGTGTGGAAATCCGGGGGAAGGAAGGATTTGGGTAACGAAGGGTAACTCCTGAGCAAACCAAGCTTCATCAGTTCTGCTACTGTGTTTTGGTTTTCAGACCAGGCGTTAATCTCCGGTCCCACTTTCATTAGTACAAATAATCCAGTGAACACAGCGACAAAACAGCAGCCAGTCACCTGCTTCAGTGGATCAAATCACTAGACATTTCATCAGTCAAAGGAAATTCATTATGGTATGTTTTTCGAATGAGTCTTACGAGCAGACCTTCAAAAGAGGCATTTTGGAGCTAACTCCTGCTGGCTTAAAGGGAAGCAGGACTTCGTCCTCCCTGCCAACACCCTCTGTTGTCCGCCTGTGAGCACACAGCCTGCCTCCAGAGCCCTAACCTTCAAATTTATGCCCGTGAAAATGAACATCTCACCCAAGCACAACTGCCAGCAGAGCAGCAAGAGGAGACAGAACCTGTGTATCACCCAACATTACAGAATTGAGCCTGAACCTTCCATCACAGACACAAAGAATTGGTAGAACAAGCTACGTAGCTGAAACAACTTACATCCTAAGTGGTTAATGCACTCTTCCACCCAACAGTGTACAGGAGGACAATGTGGCTGGAACAGCTTTCCAAAAGCAACACCTCTTGGGCAACCCACTGCATTTTATTCCTCAAGCTAAAAAGTCAAGTCATGAAAAAAATCATCCCAATGCATTCTCAGTCAAACACCAATTAGTATCACTACCAGCTCTGCATTAGTTTTCAAGAGTCCTGGGGACTTTCTGAACTTAGATCAAGTTTTAGTATACTTCAGCACAATATGTAATGACCATCATCCCTTACACCGTCAGAGAACAGACAGCAGTAGAGGAATGAAAATGCTCAAAATGACACATCAGCAGCCACGAACAAGGACTTAGGAGTTCACGATTCTCAAGCTGAGTTGCTCAATCAGCCAGAGCTCTGCTTTGAAAGCAAACAACACAGAAGAATAGCTGAAAATGGAAATCATGCTGTAAAATGATGAGTCCTCAGGCTATTTAAGCATCATTTTACTCTTCAGTTATGTTTTGACTCAGCCTACAAAGCATCTCTTCCAGCAGCACATCTCCATCCTAATCTTGGAAGTCAGCAACTTCACAAACATTTCACACCTTGTGTATTTAACAATCATCACAAACAAGAAAAGTGTGGACTTTTGAGTTCACGGCTCTGTGAAACCTCCACAGAAAATCATCATTGGTTTTGCTAGCAAGCATTTGGCTCAGGGTACAGAATAGAAAAAAAAAAAAAAACTCACATGGTGCATGGAACATCACTAGCACAGATGAATGATCTTTTATAAACTTGTCGAAATCTTCATCAGTCAGGTGATATACTACATTTTCTTCATCTGCCCAGGGAGTCTCCGGAGCCTGTGGCTGAGGTGCCTGTGGGCTACAAGACAAACAGACACAGCTGAGAAGCAGCCCTCTGGTGCTAAGCAGTCATTTTGGCAAGGCAAACTGCAAAGAACCACTTTGTGCAGATGTTCATGTATGTATGACACACCAAACCTACTGAAACAGCTTCCACAATTGTACCCACTCAGAACTTACAAGCACTGAAACTCAGATAAAACTGGAGAAGGAATTAAAAAAACAACACAAGAAGCTCATGAGGACACATGAGCTATGGAAGGAGATGGAGCAAGGAGACAACCAGACTGCTTGGTTATTACACTATAGAAATCAGATGCATTTTCTGTTACTCTTTTACCCTCCTTACCAGGATGCTCCCTTTCTCACAGTATTCACACTTTGTAGTTCACAGGAGCCATTGCAAATGAAAGAAAAAAGTAGTGCACAGAAACAGCCAATTTAACCAGGCACCTTGAATACTGACAGCATGATTAGGGCTGACAGAGAAAGAAGGAGGTGCAGTGTTGGGACCATGAGCTAGCTACACAGCCTGTCCCTCCAGGAATACACGGCTTTTACCCTAACAACCTTGTGATCTGGGGAAGCATTGTTACGTACCCACTCATTACTGGGCCTGTAGGCCTAATTCAGCAAAGCTACTCAGCTGCATGTTTAACCTAAAAGGTAAGTGACATGTTCTACCAACTTCACTATGACTGCACATGAGTTTAACCACCTTTGATGGATCAGAGCCAGAGAGACTGTTCAAAGACACAGTGGCAAATCTGGAAACTGAACTCAAGCTTCTCTGGACCAGTTTAGTGCTCATCATCCTGCTAAACAACTGTTCTTGGCTTTTATTAGTGTACGTTAAAAAGATAACTTGGAACATGTGAACTAAACTATGATAACTGACATTTTATTTAGTAAAGCAGTGTTCACATAAAGGAGACACATACAAACATTTGGAGCCAGACTTTGAAACTGTTTTACCCTTACCAGTTGTAGTAATGAGTTCCAAATACCACCCAAAATTCTCCCAATTCTTTGGCAAAGTACAGGTATAGATGTGACCCCATCTCTGGTGAAAGCAGACTTACTATTTTTGATTAAAATGTATTATCATGTTAGCTGCCTGGAACAAGGAATGGCAAACAGATGATAACTCATTTATCCTGCCTTGCTCATTTCTAGGCTGAAAGCCTAGTTTGATAAAAAAAGCAGTAGAGAGATAGACAGATTCAGACAGCAAATTCTGTTGATGTAAGCAATGCGTAAGATCCAAGAATATTAAGCAATCCATGCAAAACGGTGATACACACCTCTGCTGCTGCTTGTATGATAAAGGAACCAAGAAACAAACAAAACAAAGATCGGAGCAGCCGAGACAGAAAAAGAGGCAGGTCCCTGTCCACAAGAGTTTACTCTCTAAAAGCTTAGCAGACAATCAGTCTGCTTGTTGCCAAGCCTATAAGAGAACAATAATCTGCAGGTATCCTGACAGAGTGAAGGCTTTCCAGAAAACACCATGACACTTAACGAATTTGGAAAGGGAGTTGTGTTGACTAAGCAGAGCATGATGAACATGGACACAGTGGCTACAAAGCACTGGGAGAGGACCGTGTTTAGCAGGGCCTGGCATGACCTATTTCAGTAAGGAATTAGTAAAGCAGGGCACAGGATGTGTATTCAAATGGCCCAATTTAAAATGCTGTGCATGCTAATAAGCCTACAAGGAGTTGGTAAGAAGCACCTCAAGGCCTGGAGGAAGCAACAAGCAAAATCTAAAATGTCATTTAAAACTGAGACAAGGCACATCCAACGCCTGAAGACCAAAAATAGGATGACAGAAGTCCAGAAGAGTTATTAAGAACTAATTCAATTAAGAACAGAGAACAAGTCCTTGATTTAACTGAGTAGCTGGTGCTAAGGAAAGGCCCAAGAGGAGTCCATAAAAACAGCAAGACAAACTAAGAAGCTACTGAAGGCAGAAAGAAGCTGTCTGGCTTGTGTACCATCCAGGCTGATACAGCTGTGTATCAGATTCTAAAACAAACAAACAAAAAAATAAAAAAAAAAAGAAAACAAAAGAAAAAGAATTGTGGTATTTTACAAGATAGCATCTCTCATGTTAATAATGGTGTGTGTTGGAGTAAGGCTGTATGATGGTTTCTATTGCCTCATGAAAACTTCTGAAACTCCTAAGATAGTAGCCAGTGCCTATTAGGAAGATAAAAGAAGTTAAGTATCTGTAAGATTGATACATTAGCACACTTCAGCATAAGAAAGAAGCACCTTCAATAAGCAGCAAAAGAAAAGGTGTTGGAGCCCTCCAAACTAGCAGCTCTTGTTCTGAGAAGAAAAGAACATGGAAAACATCCTTTCAATAATTTAAATAGTTCTAACCTTCATTAAGTTATATCATGCCCTCCCAAAAAAATTAGCATAAACCAACCACTTCCAGCATTTTACTGCTAACATTTAGAGAGAAAAAAAGGAGAAGGGGGAGAGGGAAGAGAGAACAGTTGCTTTTCTGCAGTGTGTACCTAGAGTCCACAAAAAATAGGTAATTTCATATGGCTCAGTCTGCTGGACTCTCTTTCAAGAATCTGAGATGACAGTACATGCATGCACAGTATAAAAATGCATTGGCTTTCCTCACCATTGTCTGCCATGTACACTCTGGCACTGCCGTGCTCCTGCTCTGCAGAGCAACACCTCGCATCAGAGGCACTTCTTGACACGATTTTATTATTACACTATTCTGAAATACAGCCTATACACCCGGCAGCTATTTAATTACGCTCTTTAGCTTTCCTAAAGCCCTTGCCATACCATTTGACTACTTGTACTGCAGATTCTTCAGAGTAATATAATATTACGCATGTAGTAGATTTACCCCACATACAGTTTTAATTGCAACATCCATTACTGGTAAAATTCAAGTATGCATAATTTCTCAACGTGGTTTCCTTAAAAGTTGTACTTATACAAAACAGGGGCAAGAAGGCTACTGCTCAGATCATCTTTTGGGAAACTAATAAGCATGCACTAAGTGAGGACAAACAGCTGTCTTAGCTCTGGACTGTTGAAATATCAGCCAAAGCCCACAGTGGCTTGTTAGCAGAGATTATCATTGGAAAGAGCTTGCAGCTGTTCTGCTTTGCCTCCAGTAGCTGTGTTCACTTGCTGTCACAGCACTGCTATAAAGGCACTGTGTATTACAGGGATTATCTGGATATTATGTGGGCATACAGGGGGAAAACAACCCATGCCAAACATCTAATGTGTCACATGTGGTAGCCAGGAGATAACCACATACTTGCAAAACTGAAAAGCATAGTAAAGTTCAGGTGATGAGGTCATATCCTTGCTCCAAGGGCTGATCATCTCCTCAGCATTGCTGGAGTTGCCATCTTGATCATTCATATCTGAAGGCTTAATGGACTAAATGAGGCTTAAAGACTATTGCTAAATTCCTCCTCTGATCCACCAGGCAGTACTCGCCTGCAGCGTCTGCACCTCCTGATGCTAAGAGGAATGCTGCTGTCACTTCATTTGTGGGTTCCCAATCCCAACGCATCTAGCCTACCACTGCTGAAGACCCTGGGCTGCCTGCAACCATACAATGTCCCCAGCGCAGCCCCACTGGTACAGTAAAACATGTTTATTCTGAGCCAGTTTTGCTAAGACATATCATCACAATAGTTTACAACTATCAGTTCCTTCCCTTGTGTTTGTTTCCTTTTATTAGCTTCATTTCAAGATTATTCCATGGCTGCAGCAAACGAGGGAGGGTTACAAAGATGAAATAATGCCCAAGAGTCAGGCTAACTGCTAACGGCATTTCTCCATCACCAGATTATCTCAGCTCTCTCCAGCTGCTCTATCAGCTTTACTGACGATGTGCTGATTTGCACCAGCTGCACAGCAACTATACACACACTCACACACTTTTTCTGTCTGTCTCTCTCTCAACTGCTAGTCCCATAGGCTCATTCAATCCTCAAAATATTTATGACTGCAAATAACTCTCCTTAGGTAGAACAAGATACTTTCAATACCACTTCATGTCATGACAGGAAACACAGACTTTCTAAAAATGACTAGCAATCTAGGGTGCCTTGATCTCCTGTTTGTCTCTGCAAGACACTCTAAAGGCTCCAGCTAAAGGCTGGAGCTGTGTATACGCACACTTGGCATATACATTTTTAA
The DNA here is from genome assembly GCF_000687285.1 of Phaethon lepturus. Lineage (NCBI taxonomy): Eukaryota > Metazoa > Chordata > Aves > Phaethontiformes > Phaethontidae > Phaethon > Phaethon lepturus. Next base: position 41,305 of record NW_010526871.1, read on the forward strand.
TAAAACAACAAAGTCAGACCTTTTGCAAGGTATTAAGTTCCGGCACCCAAGACCACTGGAAATTTACGTTGGCATTTTTAATGAAGCTGAGATCTGTGTATCTGCATTTACTTCGGTCCACAGACAGTCTCCTATTACAGCTGAAATGCAATTGTAAAATGCAAGGCATGCATGCTAAAAACCAAACATTAGGCAATCTCTCTGTACTCGTTTAGCCAATCTCAGCAGGGTAGTTTTGCTTGCTCTTCTGAGCAGAGGGAATGAGGGAGAGATGACTTGTTCCTAAACCATTACATTCTATAAATAATAAAGAGTACATAAAAGGTGGAATACATGAAGTTCAATGCCTTACTTCTTCAGCCACTCTGCTATATCTGCTGCGGTAGCACCATAGTTCTCAAAGTGGAACAGGAACTTTCCTTTCCTGTTAAAGCAACAAAAGAAGGTTTAGTCCTTGCGCTGGAAGATAAGAACATGCAAGTATAGTTGAGTGATTTATAAAATAGTAGCAAAACATAACTGACTCAAAATAGCAGATTGTAGGATATCCCCGGACATTGTATTCTTCCTTTATTCTTTCAAATTCAGCAGAGTAAACATTCATCCCTGCAAGAACCTGAAAAAAACAGAGCATAATTGTATTGATTCTTAGAATACAGCAGGAACATTACAACTTTTTTTAGAGTTAAGTAAAAACAACTAAGTTCTGGGCATACTCTGATTTCATTCATATTGCTGTAAAGCAAGGGGATATCTGTAAAAGGCAGTGAAGTTTTTCTGATTTTGTGCAAGGGGGAACAGAGCAGTATTTGAGTCTAGTCCACAGAAAGCACACACCAATCAGCTAGACACCTCCTCCTTGCTCTGGAAGTGTCTCTGTTTCTTTTTATTCACCCACTAACAGACATACTTAAAGGGAATTCTCTTAATTGCACTACTCGTGCTCTCTTTGCATATTTGGATTTTAAGCTACAAGCATAACTATTTTTTTTTCTTCTTCTGCAAGTACAGGGCTTATTTCACATCCAAACACTAGCTAGGACACAAGAATTTCTACCCTCATCTCTCCAGCTTTCACTCCAAGAATGAATTTACAATCTCAGCTAATGTCCAGAAGCTCTAACTGACCAAGCGCTGGTGTTATCCCAGTTCAAAAACGCACTTACTTCAGTGGCAAGGGGAAATCAGCATTACGTTGATTTGAAACTAAAACGTGCCCTATTTCCATGAGCCCAGGAAATACCACACGACATTTATATGCTCTAAAGATGTTAAATTACCTGATTGGTAGGGTATAATTAAAGTTAAGAATTAACCTTATCCTACAGATAACAAAAGAATGGCACAGAAGAGTAGTAACTTTTCAGACTAGCATGTGAAACAAAAAGCCTCTCCTTCCCTTTCCTTACCTTTATCCCAACCAGGCATATCTCCACCTCCAGAGCCCTTCACCCCAAGCTCCAGGCTCAGGGCTCCTACGACTTATCCTGCACCCTGTCCACTTGTCTTCCAAAAATTTCTGACCTGCAAATTTGAAGATGGGACTGATTCTGAGTTCCTGTGGCTGTGGAATTCACACAGAGGTCATTCTGCTGTCAAACATTCAACCAGCGAGTTGCTGAGATACCACTTCATGATTAACTTCGTGTAATGGCATTGACAGCCTAAATCATTTTAGCAGCAGGGTCTTAATCCAAACCCCTCCTCCTTCCCCCTCCAAAACCAGGATTTTCTCCTTCCAGACGAAATGCCACATCAGAATTTAATACCAGGCTCCTGACTACAGCAACCTGCACAGACCAACCAAATGTCCTCAGAGCCAGCATGTAATAAATCTTAAAGCAGAAAATCCTCATTTGAAGGTCAACCTTTTCTAAGAATGTGCTGGAAAGTCACAAAAAGATACTGTTTTCTCTCCCCTATCCTGAGAACGGATAAGGGAAAGCTAACTGAGAAAAGTACAGAAATAGGGTTTACACTGGCTGGCCAAGTCTCTTACTTTGAATCTTCCTTGTAGTTCCAACAAGATTGACTTAATTCATATGAGATTATCTAGACCCAGTTCTCCCCTTCCCTCATCCTCTATGTCACCACTTCAGGGTAGGTAAATGCAATAGGATCAAGACACAGTGGTTGCTTTATAAAGTGACAATCAGGTTCATTAACTAATTCCCTCATAAACACCAGTCTACCAGATTTTACATTGGCCGGGGAATTTCAGAGATTTCCTAGGTTTTAAATAGGCGTTCCCAGCCATTTCAGATACTCTGCTACAATTTCACTGTGTCCACCCAGCCTGTGGTGATTGATACAAGTCAGTAACTTTGATTCATTCTGGTGTTCATATATCATATGAAGCATAATTAGCAAAAAAGCCTATTAGAATGGGATTTGTTTTTAATGACAAAAGTAGCAGCTTTAGCTGGTATATAATCACAGAAGTATGTAATATCAGGCTGTCAGGGACCATTAAAATACATCTACTACCCAAAGTCAAGACCCTCCCTCTATACCTAAGCTGCTCCTGCCAGACGTTTAACTAATTTTTTTTGCTTTTAGCAAACGACTGAATGACCCTGACTTCAATTTAAGTCCATAACCTCTTGTAATAGCCACAGCAGACTCAAAGATCAGTTTATTCCTTTCACCTCTGCAGTGACATTTAACATATTTCAACACTTACCTGCTCTCCACCAAACTACCTATAACCTAAACCGACACTGAACCTTTCCTAGCTGTCCATGTCTTCTGACCATTCCTATTCTACTGTGACCCCTCCCTTGCTTCACAGTTTTCTTGATAGTATTACTCCAAAATTGGTACCTCACACCACTACTTGAAGTCTTCCTGGAGCCAAGTTTAATGAACAAAGGCTTCCTTTATCTGATATCTGAAATAAATGTAGAAACTTTATGCTTTTGAAGTCTCATGTTTTTACCAAAGGAAAAAAAAAAAGACTAGCACCAAAGGAGGAAGGCACTTAAGCATATGCCCAAGCTGGTCTTTACTGAGTAAAGCATTCCGGCATGCTCATGAAGTCCATTGGCGTTAAGGAGATGCTGAAGTGTTTTGCTAACCACCAGTTCCTCCCCGCACTGGGGCCATGATGCATCGGTGACAGTCGTTCGCCAGAGCCCACCCTACTCACAAGACACAGGAATCTCTTGTGCCAAGGATAAAACAAGCCATCATCTTATGATTCGGAGTCTCTTTTTCCCTCTGAACTGCGTATAATGGAATTGCAAGATCTAAACCGAATGTAATACTGAAAATGCCACCCTGCCTTCCTCTCAGTAACAGTACTGGGACAAGAAACAACCAGTCCCAAGAGAACATAGCAACCAATGACAGGTACAGTTCACCTTTTCACTTTTACAACCTATAAAATAGGCAATACTGTACTTCATTTTCCTGCTATATAATAGCAATAATTGCTTTTGAGCCTGGCACATCCTGACAACTAATGACAGGTCAGATTAAAAGGCCAAACCTTCAGCTCATCCAAACCAATCATAAACTTCCCAGCAAAGCCTGATCTGGAGGTCAACATTGCTCTAAGGTACCCAATGGATAATTTATAATGGCTACAGCACAGTTAACTTTAGAAATGGCAAACTGTACATACCCCACTCAGGAAGCTAATTAGGTCAAATTTAGATCAATGGACACATTTTTGTGAAAGACGCAGGTGGCAGTGGCATAATTGGACTTTCCTCTGAACTCATCCTGCACTAAAAACACTCCAGTGCAAAAAGCACCCCTGACCTGAGCTGCATCAAGCACAGGCACTGCCAGCCTCAGTGCTGTGCCACAGCCCTGACACTCAGCTCTGCAGGATTAGCCTGGATCTACAGAAACCATTTCTGAGTGAGGAAGGAAATGATCAAACTAGAATAGATCTGAAGTTTAAATTTTCTGGTCTGAATTTAATAAAACAAGCTGCACATGGACAAGGAAGGGATAATTGCAGGAGAACACAGCGTTCAGCAGCATGCCTCCTCTTTAGCACTACCTCTGTAGGTGATTCTTTACATTCCTAATTCCTGCCCACCCCACGTCTCACAATGTACCTGCTGTGCAAGAGGAAAGTGCCTTCCCAAAGACCGCGATGCACGCTCCACCAAGGGGAGATGGCATTAGAGTGCTGCCTGGCTAGACAAAAATGCTCTTGAAAATATCTTCAAGGGTTGTACTGTGTCCTAAATAAATCTGAACAACTCCCACTCATTTCAGCCCTAAGCAAACAAGGATTTAGAGAAAACACTTGTGAAAAACAGCTAGTTGGGAGAACATGAGGGAGTCTGACAGCACTCGGTGCTTATGAGCAGCATTGGCCAGAGCTGCCTTAGCAATGAACCACAATGCTTCATCTTTTCCTCACCACATGCTGCCTCTCCCAAGGAAACTTGTAAATTTGACAACAAATGATCCAACAGGTAGGATCAGACCAAATCCAGCTAAAGCCATGAAACAAAAATTCTATTTCTTTGTCACTCAGGTATTACCGGTATCATATAAATTATACATTAAGCACATTATAAACCCTTGACTGCAGAAGTGCCTTTGACTGGCTTAGAGAGATCAATACGCCTTATTAGTACAAACAGGTAACAAAATTATTGTGGATGCTGTTGATGGATTTTATTACCGTCAAAACTCACTTTCATTTCAATCCAGTATGAATGCTAACTTTGCTGAGAGAACTATAGTAAAACTGTAAGATTTTATTAATGCTTATTCTTAGTGGCTGGGAAGATGATCAGTAGCTAACATAGGGAAATCTCCCTGCCATGACACTGTGATTCTCCACTAAAAAAGCAGATTAATTATTTCTATAAAAGCATCCATTCTTGACCTCACTATGAAACATCAGGACAAAAAGCTGATCAAACCTATTTGGCAGATGTTTCTTTATGTTTACCAAAATGAGCTCAAAAGGACTACAAACTTACAAATTAGAGGCTAAACATAAACCTACGTAGTGTCAGAGCCTGTTTTTCCACTGGATCTGAAGGGCAAGTGAGTTAACACCTCATTCTCCAAGGTTTTAAGAATAAGAACCAAGAACAAGAATCCTGAGGGATCTGGAGCAGAGTCATTCATTTCTGTTTTGTTTCAACTTGTTTAAAAATTCCCCACTTTGATAAATATTTATGGTTTTAAATACTTAAAGTGTTAAAAGGATTTTTAAAATTTCATATAAATCTTATCTTCTCACTTACATATTTACCCTTCAGTTCTGTGGCTGCCTGCTGATAGGACGGCATCATTCTCTTACAAACACCACACCCTGATAAAAAAGAAATTGTGTAAGTAGTATGTCAACAACTCTATTCAGACTGTTCTACAGGATCTATGTTCCAAAGCATATGACATGACATGTTTTTATATTAAAAGAAAAAAACAAAACAAAATTCTTTATGTCGCTAAATAATTATTAGATTATTGATTTCTAGGGATATTACTTCTTGTTATACACCAGTATTTTTGCATGTTTTTCATGCTATTAATTTTCATACTCATGTCTCATCCCAGTTTTGGAAAGAGTAACACATCTTATATTCCTCAGGCTCTGAGCTGAGCCCAGAGGGGAACAGAAGATGAAACTCACATACTAAAAGTCAATGGAAGATGTCATGCTTGTGAACTCAAACAAAAAGCTTTATGCATTTCTTGTCTTGAAGAGAGGAGGAGGAGGAACTTCAAATTCATCCCAGTTTAACAAGTCTTAGAAATTCATTTAAGACACAGTTCCTAAACACATTAAACAGACATCAAAAGTTAAACAGTGCTCTGTTAGTTGAGAAGACATAACTCAGAAGAAGCAACAGCCCTTGTAAGATACAGTAACTTTACGTGCTGAGGAAAAGACAAACAGCAAGGGAGGAAGATCACCAGTGTATAGACGGAGTATGCGAAGAGCTGTTTGATGATGCTCTGGAGTACTAAGCAGATCAGCAGTAAATCACCTTGTAAGCAGCAGGTTTCACCCTTAGCAAGTAAAATACATGCACGCACATGGGAAGGAGCAGAAGGGCAGGCAGCACGAAAGAAATGAAGCTGCGGCCAAGCACTTCAGACACTTATTGTGGAAACACCTGGGTCCACCATGGGACAGTAGTCAACTTTTTTGTTCCAGTGAAGAGACAAGAGTGACAAGAGTTTTGAAAATATCTTCCAGAAAGGAGGAACAGATTTTGTAAAGGACTGATTTAGGATCACATTAGCATGCCTGGGAGGACTATCCTTCTGCGGTCCTTCCACCTTTGATACTGTTGCTCAAATTGCCAGTGAGGTTGTTAAATTAGTGCTGGTCAAAATGACGATTTCTTGGTGGGCATGGATCACTCATTTGAGGCCCACTGAGGTCTTGCAGCTTTATCCAAATCGCTGGACAGACATCAAAAGATACAAGTTGTTAACACCATCTTCTGGATCCTCTGTTTCTTCCCTCCAACAGCCTCAGGCCCCAAACTCCCCCAGCTATTGATCTCTCCCTCTTCCCCTTTTCAACCTCCCACTGCTCCCTCAACTACCTTCTGGAGCACAGGCAAGTACTGGCCTCCTCCACCCAGCCATCACCCCTATCGTCCTTCTGTTCCCAGCTCTCCTGCTGCCTCAAACTCACTGCTCCCAAACCCACTTCAGTACAACCTCTCCTGCCCACACATTTCTGGGTTATACCGTTCAGGACGCTGTCAAGCCACATATATCCCTATACAGGCATAAAAGGGTAACCTTGAAAAATTCATTTTCTTCTGTTCTTGCTTCTTGTATTTTGATTCAAAAGAAAGGGCTTAATTAAACACATATTAGTGTTTCCACTAGTTAACACCTCCATTTTTAAAGCCCTGTTTTCCATGACATTATAAACAGCTCCTCTTTTTTGCCAAATCCAGACCGTCTCCTGCAGGAGTCATCTTTGACAGAATTAACTACAAATAAATCTGAATGCCTATAAGTATACCTGATTTTTCATATTTAGTGCTGTCTGACTTTATAATATGGGTCCGAAAGTACAGTGAAAGGTCTCCAAATGACAGGTAATATCTTCTAAGGAAACCATGCCTTTGCCCCGAGTCATTTTACCCAGACCAAGCACTCCTGAAATATTAAAGAAACTACATTTAAGTTTGCAGTTGCTTTCATCTCCCTCTGCACTGGTATGTAATGAAAGAACCCATTTCCTATGAATCTGCCACAATGAATCTAAAGCCCCTGCTTCCAACAAAGCAGAGAAATAATGCAGCTGTCTTCCCTGTAGCTTCCCAGACAAAGCCTCTGATGTCCTCTCATGCCAAAGACCTCCCTGACTCACCCTTCAGAAGTAAAGAAAAGCAGAATTCCCTTTAGTGACCAGCCTTGATTTGCTGCTCCCAGTTATGAACCTGTATGTAACCAGTAACTTCAGCTGCCCAAAGCCAGTACTTTAATGCAACTGCTGGATGTATTCTGTCTCCAGTAACAGGAATAAGAAAAGAAAAATTGGACAGGAGCCAAGTCAGAAGGTCTTGTATGTTAAATAAAAGATAAGGAAGTTAAGAATTGCAAAATCAGAGGGGAGGAAAAGAAACCTTACAAGTAGGCTTCCTTCACAGCAGTTTAGAAAGCAGCAAAAGTATTACAGCACTGAAGACTAGCAAGTGTTTTGCCACTTCAAAAGAAGAGAAACTGGAAGGGGGAGGGTTTCTGGGGGAACAGTTCAAAGAGAACGAAGGGTTAGATAAGGCACATTTCAGGAAGAGACTGAAAATTGTAGAAAACAATTATTCATGACACAGGTAAACTGTGAAAGCACTCTGCAGCTGAACTCCCCCCAAAGGGGTGATTTACAGGCACAGCAGGCGTATCATCTCCCGCTGATGTTAAGGCGGCAGCAGCGACTGGGAGCAACCACGCACCATGCCAGGCCACGCAGGACCATCCTGCTGCACAGTCAGAAGGCACAGAGCTGCAACTAATTTAATGAAAGGAAAAAACATTCTCTTAGTGATGCATCCAACGAAGTATGGGGCAATTCTGATCATCTTGGCAGTACTCAGATGAGACTAAAGAGGAAGAATGGCATTTTTGGCAGTAATTACAAGAGAAAATACAGTGAAAAACACAGATAATGCTGCCATGGAACATAGTTTTTAAAGGGAATCAGCCAGCAAATTGCTAGTGGTGCCCAACATCAGTTTCACTATCAGGGCAGTGCTGGGAGGCTTTTCAACCTTAGGTCACACATTCATTCTTCTCTCATGGTTCCCCTGCTTTCCAGCTGAGCAACAACTCCAGTGCAACGCTATCTTGTTGTGAAGAGCTGGAAAGCCTCTCACATACAAGCCACTAGGAAACACAAAAAAGTAGATGTAAATCTGCAAAATTAAGGAATAAGCGGCCAATGTAATGACAAGATAGCAATGATAGAAGGTCAAGCTCACAAAAGAAATGCAACGACTGCAATGTGCTCCTCTCTTTCCTTCCTGGCCCCTGCCATGAAACCCCTCTTCTGTTCAAGTTACTCCTGCCAATGTGGATATAAACACCCCAGGGTGCCTCCTGGATGGAGTAGGAAAGATATTCCTGCTCCTGACCACTGCACTGTTCCCCCTGCCTGTAGTTAGGAAGAACAAGTATCTTGGTTTTTTCAACTCCACAGTGTCCTCTGGAGATCGTTTGCTTGTGTTGAACCAGCTTGTCTTGTGCTATGGCCCAGACTGCAAAAGTAAAAAGGACGTGCAATACCCATTTGCACTTACAGCTCCATACAGGCCAGAGGGCTAGGCACTCTCAGACAGATGTATTAACACTTATGCACTCAGCATACCATGTTTCTGTCTTGTACAACACAAATCTAGAAAGGACAACAGGTAAAGAAATTACAGAAAGCAGCTGCTTAAAAGAACAATGAGCAAGAGTCATCATCACAAGAGGCAAGACTAGGATACAAGTGATGGACAACCAGGGGAAAACTGAAGACAAACAGGCAGAACCACACAAGGAGTTGAATGATAAAGGTGGGACTAGAAGGTATCAGTGAAGCACAGGTGAGCCTTCTACTCAGACTTGGACATCTCTCAGTGGAGAAGGGAGAAAGAGATGACAGGATGTGCTGGGTTACTTACATGGGGCATAGAACATCATCAGAAGGGGTTTGTCCTCCTTCTTCAGAAGCCTTCGTAATTCCTAGTGAATGAACCAAAAAAAATAAAAACAGACCTATACCCAAGGACACCTCTTATTATTTGTGTTACAACTTTAAAAAGGTAATATACGTATTCATAGAATATAGGGTTATTTATCTGAGGGAAGGGGGGTCATCTTTCCTAACAGACAAGACTTGAGCTTCTTCTCCTTTCTCAATTTTAACTTGAAAGATGGCAAAATTTATTATAGATTTGAATATCTGCTAAATATCCTAGACCAGTATCTTCACTGTTGGGAAGCTGAAGTTGCATGGCTTGGCTTATTCTCACTGCAGAAACTCTGACTGGAGACTTTGTCTTCCCTGACCCACCCAAAAAGCCATACTCTAATTCAACAAGTCAGACTCAATAATAAACAAACCTAGTTCAGTTTCCAAACTATGAAATCTTGCCAGAGCTATGAGAAGCCATGAAAATAGATTTTTTCAGTACCAGCATGATAGAGAAACCACATGAAGTTTTCAAATTGAACACAACCCTTGGAAGGCTTGTAATAGAGTACAGAGGGTGAACATTAAAAATAAATCCTCCTACAAAAACTGAATGTCAAAATAACTGTTTCTAATATTAAAAATGAAAGCTAGAAAATTGAAAAGGCCCTTTTCGAAATACCAGCTAGAGTCCAATCAATTAAAGTTTTAAAAATCTATAGACTAGAAAACTAATACAAAAGACAAAGTTAATTACATTAGAGAGAAAATAATGGGTAGCTCTGTGGTGGCACTGGCTTTTTAAGGTAGTTTCATCATGTTTGCTGCTTTCCCACTTAACACTGAGAGGACAGTTACTGTACAAGGTTAAATCACTCAAGATCTAGATCCTGTTCCTTCCCACTCCAGACTTCCTGAGACGACCTCAGGCACATGAGGGAACCCATGGTTAAATGACAACCCGCAGTTGTAGAAGCAGTGTTTTACCTCCTACTTGCATCCTGCAGTGACTGCATCTTGCAAGCTGCTACACTTTTCTGATACACACGATCTTTTCCGCCTCATCTACAATGCTTTGATACTTGCCATGTAGCTGGCAGACTAATATCATAACCACATGTAGAGGAGAGGAAGGTGGGAAGCAGAAGACTTTATAGCTATCACAATCCACAAACTTTGTCAAGTCACTTAAAATAGTTTGGGTGCTTAAAACTTCCCTTCCAAAGAAAGGAAGTAATGGTGCTTCATTGAGAGTTAACACAAACATACACGCTCCCTTCATCCCATGTATTTATAAAGCATACAAAACATCTATCCAGCTAATGTACCTTTTCACTGTCAACATGCACAACATCTTTGGCTTCAGGATCCTCCTCCCACAGTGGTGCACCTTCTGGATCCTTGAGAAAGGCCACCATAGACTGTAATAAGCAGGGGAAAAAAGCTTTTAAAGCAAAATGAACGGAAACCATGAGACATCCAATCTCAAATCCATGCTGTCATACAAACCCCATTCAATTAATACCTTTGCTTTTCTGCTCATAGACTCATCTGCTCTAATGCACATGAACACAAACCTCCTACTGCAGAACCAAGTGATACGTGGTGCGTGTACCTTCCTCGTAACTGATATCCCAACTTACTAGTTCCCATTTCATCTATAAAACTGGGGAAAACAGTGTGGAAGTAGGCCAGCACACACACAGTAGTTTCAAGGATCCTTCAGAAAGCTCTTTCAGTGGTACTAAATCTGCAACAGTTCCACAGCTACTCCCTGGCTTAGTAGGAAAGATTTCTCTTTATGTAGAGGTCAGGCTCCCATGCCCTTCACCATATCTGACCTTTGAATCCTATAGGACTAGTTGGAGAGCACACTGATTCTTGCTGTGACCAAAAGCAATAAACTCCACACTTAAAGATCAAACTGCTTATTTGGTCAAAGGAAGAATAACCCACCAATAGTTCCCTCTATGACCCATCTACCTAGAAACTGCACTCAATGGATTTTTAAGTAGGAGAGTAAGAAGCAAACGTGACAAGAGAAAAGGGAATTTTCAGGAAAACTCCAGCCCTCCAAAGTCAATGAGACGCTAGCTGTCTGTGGATTCCTGAAGTTGCACTGTCCCCCATTTCCAGCTGTACATGAAACACAGGCTTGATCACCATTATCCTTGGATGTCTATGCTCTAACATAACATAAACATAACACTTGGTTTTCTGTGTTCATTCACCACTCAAATTGACCCCATTTCTTTCTCTGTGGCATTCCTTGTAGGTCCACGTCTGCTCCCAGACAGGATCTCTGCCACACCATTAACACAGTGAGGCTCCTGAGGAGCTTCCTTCAATGTAAGGGTGAGTGGGTGATGCTGCCACAGCTCTAAGTGAGTGGGTGATGCTGCCACAGCTCTAAGTGAACTTACTTGGAGATGGAGCAAGGAAAAGCTTCATTAAAGCCTTTTTCAGCCCATGGGATATTTTGCCAAAGCAGCTCACAACTGAAGAACAGAGCTGAGTATATACTAACACACGTCAAGAGCATCCATCTAAAAGCCTAGGTTTGTACTCCACTTTCTCAAAAGCAGGTTAGCAGCACGCCTGGTGACACGTGCCACTTAAACAGTCTGAGAGACACTTTTGCCACCTCTCTGCCTTTGGTAGGTCTGCTCTGGTACAACATCCCAACAGCTCATCAGCAGAGAGTGGAGTTCAGCTCATTTTCCTGCATCTCACTTGGTACTGCAATGCTCAGGAGGATTCACAGCTTATAGCAGGATCCATTTATTGCCTTTATGCTTCTGTCTACTTGCACAGCTAATATTGAAGAGATTTGTCTTATCACAAGAGGCAGTATATATTAGTGACTAGACAGCAAGCAAAGCATTTAATGTACACAGTAAGAAGACCTAAGAGGTGAGGTAGTAGTGTTGAGACCACAAACACTTCAAGAAGAAATTTGTTTTAATATGGTATTAGCAGAGAAAGGAGCTAGGTAGAAAAAAAAATAAAATCAAGTAACTTATAATGGAGTAACAGCTGTAAAAATGTCTAAAACCAGAGGCATTAACATCCCAAATGATGCTCTAAGACAGCAATAATATATGGGGAAAGGAGAGAAAAGAACAAAATAGGGGAGATGACATAGCTTTCCTAAATGTAGAACAAGTTCTGCATGCTCTCAGTCTGCACAGACCTCAACTATACACTGGAGGGGAGGAGAGAGGGGGTCAACATTTTAAACAGTTAATGAGTGCAATTGACTCTGCTAGTTTCAAGAATTCCTGCATGCCAAGTTCAGTCATGTAGAAACAGATGTGGTTAGAGGATGGGGGATTAAAGAGATTTAATTCATCCAGCCTCTCCCTCTCAGCCAAGAGAGAAAAAATTAGATGTGTAATGTCTTCTGGCAGGAGCAGGCAGTACGTTGCCTTGCACTCATTACTCCGTGTGGTGAAGTGAACTTCCTGTGTGTGCCTTTAAATAGGAAAGAACCCCCCCAAACAAACACAGCACTTCCTAACCACAGAAAGCAGTGGTCCCCAGGCTGCTGGGTCAGAGACCAAAGCAAGGTCCGGGCCACAGCAACCACCACGTTGAAGAACCAGCTACGTTCCTGTCCTGCCATGATGTGGTCAGCACCCACTTTGACCTCACAGCACCAAAAGAGCCATGCTGGGTTGTAACCTGCTGCCCGAACCCGTGTGACAACTTTGAACCTTAAACATCGATTCAGCAGAATACAGGACCTGGCTTCATCCAGCCTACACTGCTAAAAGCAAGCAAGTTGTAACAGCACAATAGCTGGCTATCATATATGGACCTGGGTTTTTAACCTGAAAAAAAAGTATATATAGAAACACATCCCTGTACTTTTCACTCCTTTGAAGTATAATGCAGTAGGGACGCTAAGAAAAAGACTTCTCTTGATTTCACACATGCACTCTTTACAACAGCAAATTTAAAAAAGATTCAGGTTTTAGAGCAGGACCGATTTATTGGGTTAGTCTATTCCCTTTGCTAGTACTGAGTAGATTCGTACTTTAATGAGTTTTCTCCATTTTAGAAAGAGAGTAAAACTCTCCCTGTACTTTACCCTCCAGAAAAGTCTTCATCATGTAACACAGCCTGCATACTTGCTTTATGGCACTATTGAGGATTAAGACATGGTGTGGCTAAAGCAATGTACAAACAGACATACCAGTTAAGATCAAAGACTGATCTAAGCTTAAGTCTCCAACAGCAGCTGCCTACAGATACTTGGGGGAAAAACTATACTAGTACCATTCTTACATAGCATACACTGGCATATGCTCTCAATTTCTGGCAAAAAGTAATTAAGTTTATGGACTCTGCACCAGCTGTTGTATTCGGATCTCTGTGCTTGCTAACTATCAGTGGATCTAGCCTTATGACTATCTAAAACTGTTCTTAAAACTCTTAAATTCTTGGCTTTCACAACATGTAGCTACAAGTTCCAAAACTTTTTTTTTTAAACATTGCGATTATTTGTTTCACATCAGCCACCCCAAAATGCCACAGGTAATCATCTCCTTTTTCAAGCTACTCAGCTATACAAATATCTATCATAACCTCTTCCAGTTGTCCTTTTTTCCAAGCCCAAGGATCTTCACATAAATAGTCAAGCCATGTGTGCCTCTGATCATCCTCGCTGATCTTCTACAGTACTTCTACACCTTTCACTTGATGGGGCACAGAATCACATTCAAGACACAAGATGAAGGAACCCAATGGACTCAGATGGTGCAATAACGTTTCTTCTTCCATTCTCTGTTCCTTTCCTAATCATTTGACTTTTAAGTACTGTTAAGCACAGGGCCAACATTTTCAAGCCCATCGCTGTCCTGACTGGTAAGTCAAAACCCATTACAACAGCCTGCATTACTCCAGCATAGTCGGAGCTGTGTCCTTCCCTTCCCTCTCAGGTTCATTACTCTGCAAGTTCCTACTTTCATATCAACAAGCCACTTGGTATTGTGAGAACCTAAACCCTTCTGCAAAGAGTTGGGAATACTCTTTTAAAATTATTCCTAACAATTTTGCATCACCAAACTTTGTTATCTTGCAGTTCACCTCCCTTTACCAGATATCCCAAACAGCTCAGATCCTAACACAGGTCTCAGCAGCAGGAGGTTCTGACTGCTAACTATCTTGCCCCCGCTATGCACACTGAGCTACCTATTCCTCATTTTTCTAACAAGCCCTTGTGGGTTTACTGTTAATCTCTGCTAATTACATAAGGATTTAGTTACTTTAAAAAGTGAAAGGTTTTTCTTAAACACCCAAGTACACTATCAACTGGATCAGCAACATCTATGAAATTGCTGATTACTTCAGAAGAATCCTTTTACAGTTCTTCAGAGCTGTGTCCATCATTCCCCAAAATGTCATACATATATTAAAATGTCTACCGGGTGCCTGGAAAGAAGATCCGAGTTTCATTGCCATAAGCTTGCTGAATAGTGTGGAAAAAACCCTGTAATCTCCCTTTTCTTCAGTGTGTCCACCTGTCTGTAAAATGGGTATGATACCCTACATAACCGTGTTGCTTTGCTGCTCGCTCTTTGTAATGTACTGGGAGACCTCTGACAAACACTGCTGAGAGAGAGAAAGGTCACTGCCTCAACAGAAAGAAGAAAACAGGGAGAAGCAGTGGTATAGGGGGAGAAATACAGAAAATATTCAGGCAGTTGTGAGCAGCAGAACAAGTAAACATTCAGCTGAGTTCTCTGACCACTGCCCAGCTCTGATGCACCATCCAACCTGCAAATCGTTAGCAGCTGGTTTCACAGGGACAGTTAAATTAAGGAAGACTGGATCTCTGAGAGAGGGAGCTTCAAAACCCCCTCTTCCACCCACACTGGAATCGCACATCACTGCCCACGGGATGCTGCTTCCTTCCCCCCAGTAGGCAGGGCAACAAGGAAAGGGGGAAATGCTCATCACAAAACAGCAACTGAAAGATTAAATGGTATGGTTCCTGTTGTGCTATGACTGCCTCTGAGGCCACACGCCCTGGGGCTCCACAGGTGCTTTCCAGCTGATCCAACCTGTAAGGAGGAGTCACAGCCCTAGTTCCTGGTTGCACCACTTCATGGAGGACAGGAAAGACATGTCATGCATTGTTCAAACCACCCCAATTTAGGCAACTAACAAGTCTCCCTCACCCTACCACCCACTAAGAAGGACAAAAATTCACCAGATGCATTTCCTCACTAAGCACAGAAGGAGCTTCAGGCACTTGCTGATTAGGCTGGATATCTAACATCATCCTTCCTACTGCCAGGCAAGATTTCTACTGCAGGAAAAGGGAAGATACAGAGTCCTCTCCCCACCTCAGGCGAATCCTGCATGATGACCCCAAGTGCAGGCTGAGTGGATGATTCAAGCCAGGGCACGCTTCCAAGCCAGACCCCCACCAGCTACCCCACAACAACTCTGGCTGTAGAACGCAGGTCTAGAGTGAACGTGCTTTGGAACAGCCACTCTGACAGACTTGGGTTCATGCAGCATCTCACACAGGCTTTTCTCCATCCCAGGCCAAACGCCTGAACAACCAGAAAGGGGAAGCAAATGTAATGATGTCAGCCTGGTGGGGTGTCATCAAGCCTCCACAAGACCAACGATGGTGCAGAGCCTGTATTTGCCGGAGGAGGAAGACAAATGGGAATGGGGCATCAGAGCTGGACAGAAGTCATTTCTGGAAGCCAAGTAACCACAGGGCTGCAGTCTCACGTGAAGATACTCCCAGTGCTTCACCAGGGCCTCGCAGAGGAAGGCTGCATGCTTTCAGCCTGCTTACTGTGCTTTTAGTCCACTGTTTCCACAGTCATCAAGAACTGCACATTCGTTTCACATTTCATGTCTTCCTCCTTCCACTGCCCTCACAGAACATTGCTTTCTGTTGCTTTGTGTCAAGGTTTTCAGGAGAAGGAAGGTCATTTTATCCCTGCTACACTCAGGGCACATCCATAGGAACTAGTGTTCCATAATCCAGTAAAAGATAAGGCCACTCAGTTTATAAACACACAACCTAAAAACCTCAGAGCACTCCTTTATCAAAAATGATAAAAAAATCAAAATCAGCTAATTCTTTTAGTTACACTGCCATTAACAGCACCTTGTAATCAAAACAAGAAAATCCCTATTTGTTACCAGCCTGCAAGTTAACTCGCAATTTACATTACAGTTCAACATCGGTTCAATCTTTTTAACAATACACAATTTTCCTGGATCTGTGGTTGACAAACACATACACACACAAAAAAACCTTTAGGTCATTCTGACAGCTGATAATGAAGATTAACCCACTCCCTTTCATGCCTTCAGCATAAAAAAGTACTAACATCTGTTGTTAATCCACAAATATCTCCCCCATATCTGGCAAAACCAAAAGAATAATAATCAAATATTTAAATTTACCTTCAATGTGACCGCTCTGTTATACTCAGTATGAAATGCACCATCCCTGTTGAACAAGGAGTGAGGAATAGTGTTAACTTACAGTAATGTTGCTGGAAACCATACAGCTGCTCTCTCTCACTTCTCACTAACCAGAATAACATTATCATGCCAAAGCCACAGAACTAGGTAGAATTTACAGTTTAGTAATG
>NW_010526872.1:0-6208 GCF_000687285.1 Phaethon lepturus
CGTTGCGCGCAGCTGTGCCCGGCGGGGGGGATGGCTGTGACCGGTACTCCCTCGCTCTCCGGAAAGCTCTGGAGCAGGGCAGCAGCGGGAGAGGTCGCAAACAGAAAAGAATGTTTATGCTTAAATCCTCCACCTGTCAGTCACAACCAAACCGATAAATTGGGTCCGTCCTTACTAGCCGAAACACAGGAGTGCCGGCGGGGTTGGGCAGCGCCTCTTCAAAACAGAGGTTTGCTTCCAGAGGTGTTTCCACAGCGCACTAAGGGAAGGATCGGTCAAGCACGGCCGCAGAAATGTAAAAAAATACCCAAAACCAGTGTCGTGTCCCGTCCCCCCCCCAAAAAAAGGTATTTCACTGAACGACTTCTTCACATAACTCCAGAAGACATGCTTTGCTTTTAGCTCCGAACGGTTGCCTCACAAAAGGCATCAGACCAATATTTAAAGCACCGCCTTTTTCCCCTCTGAATTTCTCAGTGCTTTTGGCTTTGTGCCTCAGCCGTCTCAGCGTCTCTCATTTCTGTCTTGACATCTCTTCACAAACTGTTTGATGACCTGGCTCTTCTCTTCAAGCCACTGTTTGTGTTTTGAGCTCTGATACCACAAGTGCCGATAAGGATTATTAAGTCTAAACAATGTAAGTAAGGTTGAGCTAAGCGGTTGGAAGACAGTAATATTTAACTGAGTAGATATTTAGCAAAGACGACATGACTGCAGGTCATTACAGGATTTGGGGACAGGCAGGAACTAAAGAAAGACCAAAAAAAATCAAGATGTTCCAGGAAGAATATGCAGCCCTCTGTGCAATGCAATTCAAAAGAAACACTATTCTGTCACTAGTGTCCTGTGTCAGAAGACAACCAGGCAGATTTGGGACAGTACAGATCTTGCTCAGATAACACACCTCTTCTGCCAGTACTGAAGCTGGGTGTGCAGGATTGCCACTGTAGGCCAGGCGTTAGAGAACTGGCGATTCAATCACTTCAGATCAATACCACACAAAAACTAAAGGTGTTATCAACACCTTTAACAAGTGTAACAGTACAAAGTAGAAATTTTAAATCAGGAAGCAGTCATTTCTTCTCCAAACAATGGCTATTTTTAAATGGTTTTTGAAAGAACAATTGCTTCAAAACATAAATGGCCACGAGGGGGCTGCCTTAGATTTCTAACAACATGATTAAACCGCTGCCAGGTTTGAGTTTCTTCATGTTTACTTTCCAGATAGTAATTGCTTTTGCAGCAGCAGCGCAGTGCTTACAGCCGTTTACATACTCAGAGCAAATCAATAGTCCTATTCATCCCAACATCACATGAGTCTGAGGTGCCATAGGTCCACTGAAATCAACCCTTGCCCATCATAACCCCAGAAGAAAAGAGTTATCTTAGTCCCCAAGACTTCTCTGCAGTATGCTATCAGAATTCAATCATCATACTGGACACACACATTTAACCATACTCATGTAGTTTTCATCTATCATAATTAGTTAAAAAATTACACTAGAACATCTAAAACTCCCCCAAAAGCTTATTTTTTCAGTAAGGTCAGCCACCAAAGCAGAGTGTGTTTGTAAATTAAGTGTCTGTAAATTAATAAGTTTTATGTAATTAAGAATTGGGAATTTGTCTCTACTAAACACGCAAAATCATTGTACATGGTATTATATTTGAAATGGGATCCCCCATATTTAAGAAGTATCACAGTTATTCACATAAATTCTCTGTTATAAATCCACAGCATTGAGATTCTGCAGTAGGCAATACACGTTTGTTACATTCACACAGAAAAACGTCTCTGATATGAAGGAAACTTCACAGAATGAGTAAGGTTTTTGAGTCCAACTTTGACAACACATACTAGCAAAAATGTATTCAAGCTGTACACTGAGTCAGGAGGAGTAGAGCAATGGTCAAAAAGAGAAAAAAAAAAAAAGTAAGAAATAGTGTAACAGAGAGGAAAGATAATGCAGGAACAGCAATAAGAACTTTCACAATAGGAATGGAAAGGAAGAGAGTATTTGCAAAGTACTGGAAAAGGGTTATTCCACCAAGATGGAGAAGGTCATTGTTGGAGAATGGATGAGGGAACGCGGTCATGGCTCCATGGAGGAGCCTTGTGATTCAATCTTGACATAAGTTAGCCAGACTAGGCCGCGGTGGAAAATTTCGAGTTATGCTGGCAAGGGAGAAAAGAAGGTCGTACTGACCTTGCACTGTGCAGGTAAACAGCTAAGAAGAAGTAAGAAAAACAGGATGGAACCCGGACCACGTAGCAGTATCTGGCATTGGGAAGCTGGTAAACAGCTGGACATCTGCAGGGCTTGACCTT
This sequence comes from Phaethon lepturus, assembly GCF_000687285.1. Lineage (NCBI taxonomy): Eukaryota > Metazoa > Chordata > Aves > Phaethontiformes > Phaethontidae > Phaethon > Phaethon lepturus. The sequence goes on from NW_010526872.1 coordinate 2,330, forward strand.
GAGGAGAAGGAGCTGTGATAAACAGCTAAGAAGAAGTAAGGAAAACAGGATGGAACCCGGACCACGTAGCAGTAACCGCAAGTAGGAGGAGTATGATAATGTAATCTTTAGAGCTAAGCCAATGATTGTAGGACAAGTATGCATAAGGTAGAACTCAGTGTATAAATATGTGTAGGGTTTTGCAATAAAGTTGAAGCTTGCTTTATCACTCACATTGAGTCGACTGCTTGTCTTCCCTCGCTCGTCGCAGGTCATCTTTTGGTACTTAGGTCTAAGTTACCCTGGTGGGATGTTCCTTGTCTTGTACCTTTTTCAACACCTAGAAAGAGAAGAGACTATCAGCATGAAAGGAAATAGCAAACACAACAGGAGAAAAAAACTGAGAAAGGCCAAATAAAAAATAAGAAAAGCAGAATGCTGAAGATAGCTTGGAAGCCAGAGTCTCAGAAAAAATCAGAAAATGTTGTTGTGACTACAAGAGTACATGAACAAGCTTTTTTCCTGAACAGAGGAAGCTAAATAAAGGATTCAATAAGAACCATGAGGTGGATACAAAAGGATAGAAAAGGGATAGCAAGGGAGTAACAAGCAAAAAACCGCATTCCATTATATATTTTACATATCTGCTGTTAAATCTCTTCTATTACCTATTTATGTATATAACTTTAGGCCCACAGTCTTGCCTGTATGTAACTTTATGCATAACTGTATAACCATAGTAACTATATAAATGTAAAGTTACAGGTATGTAATTTCCCATATTGTTTAAATGTTCAGATTATTTTTCCTCTGAATAGATACAATGAATTCAGGGACTCACCAGGGCTTACAACAGGAAGGTCAGTTCTTTCACACCTAGGTGAAACACTGTCACAACATTGCAAACAGGATGATCCATTTACCACCATTTGTTCAGTTTTCAGCATAGCTGGGGACAGAATGTGTTCCATTATATAAGACAGTTCCACAATGTTCAGTTAATTATCCCCAATCCTTGCAACAGAGCTGTTTTACGTCAAAGAAACACAGTCCTGGCAGGGACTAAGTCATAGACTGATCCTCCATTGTGTGAACACTCCATTGCGTTCAAAAAACTCCACCGCAGTTGGTTTCTTTCCCCTCATATTGGAAATAGAAACTCAGTCCTCTTATTGTTGGAAACCTTCCATTTTCCAGCTTGAATGTGCATGCACAATGCAGACCATAAGTTATTTTCTTGAGCTTAAACAGTTCTTTTTCTCCCTACAAAGTTTATGCACCCAATTTATTCCTGAGCATGAATTAGCACTTCCCTGAGCTTCTCTGGGTAAGTCACAATCTCTTTCTCCTTTTGCACAGCAGGCTCTCCATTCCCCTCATCTCACTAGTTGCCCTCTTGCACTTTTCTCCAAGCTCATTTTTTTTCTTAAGAGTGGCCAGGTCTGTGTGAAGTGCAGAAGACTGGCAAGACTTTACATGGAGCATTAACGCTCCTCAGTTTGAAAGGAGGAGGAGAAAGTGGTTGCCCTCACATTCTCTACCCAGCACTCACACTTTTGAATGAAATCTCATTCGATGTCAATGAGATGTGTGCACTCCAGTCACCTAGATGCTTCTAAAACCCCTAGCCTTATCTTAAGCCCCAAATGTATTTGCTCAGCTGCCTTTCCCTTGAAATATTAAAACAGTGAGGAGTGCTAGTATAGAGAACTCTGACTTTTGAAATTTGAAATAGACCTTCACTCAAAAACATGATATGGCAAATAGTTTGCAAATCATGGAAGACCATTAATTGCTTTACAGAAATTAATGCAAGTGCAGCAACATAAACCTAAGGGAATGCAGAGAGAAAGTAGCGTCTTAGTACTAAAAGATAAATTAATTTTCTTTTGGTATTTCAACAGTTTTAACTGAAGGAACACAATGGTAAAACAGATCCCACATGTGAGATTTGGCCAGTCCGGGTGTCTTGACAACACCCACATCACAAGCAGTCGAACTACAGTAGCTCCAGTGCAGGTGCCACGTAGGCATCGGTAAGACTGTGTTGGCTCAAAGTCTGGTGGTAACCCACAGCCCTGGCTAAGAGAAGCAGCAAGCCAGAAGGGCTGCTGAAGCTGACATATGCGAGTCAGCCTGCAACCCCTTGTAGAGCAGGACTGATGTGCAATGGAAAATTATTTCTGTGTAAAATTATGCTGAGCTGTTGCTTCAGCTCTCCACAGTGCAAGTCTGATGGCTGCCAGTTATTACAAATAAGAGCATGCAGTTCACAGGGTCAGGACAGCCCTTCCTTTTATATGTGGGCTTATGAAGAAAAAACACCCATCTACAGAAATATATGTAACATAACAAACTTACTTGGTTACTCCGGACCAGAACTTCATTATGTGCCACTGATTTCACTGGAGTAATGTCTGTTCATGCCAACTAAAAACTCGATTCCAAAGTTAAAAACCTGAAGAAAAATAGAGTGTTTTACCCAGTGTTCCTATCCGAAGAAAAAATATCTTTCTGATTTGCTGCTGGAAGATAAACCCCTTGACATTGTCCCTTTTGTGGACATACATATACCTTAGTTATAGACAGCACAGGCTATTTCTGCTTTAAGATGTCTTAAATAATATTTTGTCTGTCATGTCTCTTTACAAGGCAACCTTAAAACACAAATAGAATCAAAAGATCAAATTATTACATATAATGAAAAAAAAAGTTAACGTAAGGCTTGCAAAATCAGAAAATTACTATCAAATGTGTGGAATAAGTAGCTGGGACAAGCCAGCACAGATGTGATAGTGCTAATAATGGGAAAGAAACAATAACCATGCACAAAAGACAAAAAAAAAGTCTAAGACGACACTGCTATGTAAGACAGTAAAAAAAAATTCTGTGTACTTTTCCTTGTCTTGACACACATTTTCTTTGTTGCCATGGCAATCACTTTAGTCTCTCTAGGCCTCCATTTGCCCACTATAAAATGCAGATAATATTTTTTACTGCATGTTTTATTAATTCATTTGCAAACCACTTGTATGTCTGGGAATGAATAGTGTCACATAACTGTAGATTGCTGTTAATTAGTTGCACTATAGCTATAACTGATGTTCTTTGACAGGTATTTCATCAATCTTTAGACTTCCTTTTATAGTTGTATAAACGTAAACCATTGTAAACCTAAATAAATTTAATCTAACCAGAAAAGCAATTAAACTTCTGAAAACCTGTACAGTTTCATTCCCTCAAAAAGTCAAATCCAGTTATTTTTTATGAATTATTTGGGAGCTTCACATATGAGTTCCCTCCTCATCCAAATGTCTACATTTATCAAAGATGGAGCCATATCACTGAGATCAATATATCTGACTTCCAGAAGTCAAAAAACTTAAGGCTGGAAATCACCTGCTTGCATCACTACTTCTCTTTTTATTAACAAAAGATGCTTTCTTAAGTGTTTTCTCTAGTGTGATTTGAGTAGTTTTCTGAATCTTCTCAATATTGGCTTCTTCAGGAAGGTACTGGGTGGCCTTAGAATTGGTCTAACAGCCACCTTACATTTTAAAATCCCAATAACGGCATTGCTTATTTGGATTTTCCTGTTTATAGACTCTTCTTTTCTTGCAATTCACCTTAACAGCTTCCAAGATTCTTACTACTTTGTCTGCTGAGCACTGAGTTTCTCTTAACCACAAACATGCCTGGTATTGCTAACTCCTTAATTTTCAGAAATGCAAGTTTCATCTGACCAACCTTGTAAATTGAACCTTTGCTCCTCTTATTAAAGAGTTGGTAAAACAGATTTTAGCCTTTTTGCTCATTAAAGAGGATAATGCAGTTCTGTTTTCACTCACTCCTGCACATGTTTTCAAGTTCCACTTAAGACCAGGCAAGGTGCTTCAGCAG
>NW_010526872.1:6239-35991 GCF_000687285.1 Phaethon lepturus
CAATTAGGTCCAGCTGAGGACTGATCTAACTTAGGTGGGTTTTTCTCCCCCCGCCCCCCCCCGCCTTATTTCACATATCTTGAGATGTATTGGCCTCTCAGCCATGTTTTCATCTCAGAGAACATTCAATCTAGATATTGACTTACAGAAAGAATCTACATAATGATGGAAAACTCAAGTCTATGCAGATTACTTGACCAGGACTCATCTACAACAAAAGTGCTACTGATCGTGCTCCCTTAGTATTGGGTAGGCCCCTTCTCCAGATACTCATCTCTCTGGAGGAAGGTCTGAACAGAGCCAGGAAGCAGTCCTTTTTTAGATGTTTTAAAGTTGTCAGGAGCCCCAGAAGAATAGACTGAGCCTTACATAAGGTGTTCCTCAACTGACTGCAGAGATACAACAGGAACCACAGCCCATAATAAAATGTTTTCTTTATTGGAGACAAACAATAGGCAGGCAGATTTTCCAACAGATGTTAAAATTGATATTGAGTGTTGATGGGAATAAATAGAGACTTTGGGCAAAAATGGAAATTGTAAACAGGCTTCAGCTTCATGACTAACACTGTGAGATTTATTTATCAGACATTTAACGTTGTATAACAGAGTGAATACTGTATTTTGCTGTATTACTGTCAAAATTTTCCTTGGCATTAGTAAGAATAGGCATCATTGCCATCAGTGGCCCCTTAACTTTCTGCCCCTCTGCTGCTGACCACATCTTTGAAAGAATAGCAAAGATGCAGTAATTAAAGATAAGGATGAAATCATGATTACTGCAGATGCAGAACACAACAAATCATTAGGCATAATTATGTCAGGAAGAAGGCATGCTTGAAAAGAATGAAAATCACTTGCACTAGTGATTTCATATGATCATTGCACCTCTTCATTCACGGTAAACAAAACGAAATTAAATTTACTAATGATGCAAAAGAATGCAGCTGTTGGTGACGGGATATGTTGTTTTGATCAACGTTTTCTTTCATTTCAGTTAAAATTTTGAACACGGCTGTTTAAAAGCGATCGTCCTATAATTTTGTGATAGTTCAAGTACTTTAGGTTCTTTTTTTCCAAAGGACAGCTGTGTCATTATCTTGACAACTAATGTGTAGTAATGATGACTCTCAGGTCTTAAAAATTAGCTGCTGAACTGTGTCAGAAAAGAGATCAATTAGCATGAAGTGATTTCTGACAAACACTTGTCAGTGGGCCTGTGATCACGTCTTAACAGATGGTAGCTTGAAAGGTTGGAACTATCTGAAGTGTGCTACTTCGGCTGATAGAACAGTGATAGGCAGCCAGTTCATTTTGGGCATTATAAGCCTGAATAAAGTACGCACAGCCACACTGGACTTTTCTAGTTGCTTTTCTGCTCTTTACTTGGTTTTCCATGCTCTGCAATCTGCTTAGCAATTTGAGCATCATCACAATAATTGTAATACATACTGCATACATGTGTATATGTAATAATGATGCAACATAATAACTAGATACATGCTCAAATGATAAAGTCAACTCTTTTTCTAATAGAATTGTTAAATATTTAGGAATTTTAAAAACATGTTGAAGGCCTTTCAGGAAAAAATGTTTCAGACAAAATACAGATTTTCTGCTCAACACAGCAGATACTGGAGTACATTCAGAGGTCTGTGGTTTATAAAACAATAGAATATGTGACCCAGTGATCCCTAAAGACTGCAATCTATTAATCTAGATAAAATTTGTATGAATCTTGCTTAATTTTATAGGTAGAATGGCATATTTGTTTGCATTCATAGGTGTACACATTTCTGGATCCCAAAAAAACGTTAGTAACAAATGACCAGGATGAAAGTTAGTTTGTTGGGGTGGGGGCTTTTTTTTTTTTAAGTAAATAGAATATAATATGGAGCTTCTGGGAGACCAAAACCATTCACAAATTGGATCAAATTCAATTAACAGAACAGTTTGTATCAAAAAGGAGCTTTTCTTCCAAAATATCAAAACATATTTTGGTTACTTAGTGAAATGTTTTAATTCAAATATGACAATGCATTTCAACCTGTATATACTATCTTTAAATGATACACAAATTAATATATAAAATAAAGATTAAGTAGTCTAAAATAAAGTATTATTTTTCTTTTGAATGAACTTTTTAGTTTTATCCAAACCAGTTTCCCCTCTGGTGGCCCTTTAAGTAGCTGGAAATCTTACCCTTCAAAAACAGGGCCTTATTTCTTTAAAAAATAAAAATTATAAATTTAGAAGTATTTGAAGCCACTGTATTTCTTTCCTTTGTACACATCACCACTCTGTAACGGTGTCTATAATGCAGAACAGATTTCCACTGAAATGGAAAATATATCTTGTCCAGCTAAAAAAAAAATCTAAGTTCTTGATGTTGTTTGTATGCTCTTTTTTTAGATAAGCCTTTTTTAGATATACCTTTTTTGTTTGTAGCAAAACAGAACACTATGTGCTGATGAGAATCTGTTGCGATGTCTGCACAGTCAGGCTTCTTCACAAAATAACTAAAGAGTGTCCTTAAAATAAGACTACTGCTAATGAATTGTCCCCCTTGCTAGCTTTCCAATACAGGAAAAATACATAGAAAATATGCATCATTGCAAGCAGAGTAAATGCTGGAGTAAAAATGCGCGAGTAAAAATCCCCAATGTGAAAAATAGTCTTAACTATTTCAAACATATGCAAAGCCAGTAATTTTGCAAGCTCCCCCTTACACATAATATTATGCAGGTAACACTCTACTGGATAGCAGGGTCTCCCCAGGCTCAATCCAGTTCACAGCTTTACCTACTGTGTACAGCCACTATCACTATGCAACAATGCTTACAGGAAATGCATAAGCGTCTCAAAACCGTGGTGGATCGATCCTTACCACATCCTTGTGGGGCCCAGAAAATCTTATTTGCCCAGAAGACCTGATTTCCCAGACCATCAAACACTCATGCTCCGCTGTCTCAACTAGTAGGGACTATGCTCAGGTAACCCCTGAGCAGCATTACAAGAAAACCAAATATTTTAAAACAGAGCATTAAAAGTTTACTCTTCAAGTTCTGTATACTTTATGTGACCATCTGCAACTAAAAAGAAGACAGAGACAGCTTCTAAGCTTCTGCATTCCTTAAAACTATGGGGATGTATGAATTGGTACTTTAGATTATACCCAAGGAGAATGGACAGCAAAATGGCAGATTAAATGCCCTGGTGGGAAATACAACGTAATGTTGATGGAAAGAAAACTGAGGCACTCAAATGCATCAGTGATTTTTGAATGAAATGTAGCCACTCAGCAAACCAACCTCAAAAAGCAGCATGTCACCAAAAAGAATGTGTGTGTAAGGAACAGGACAGAAGACAACAGGCAAGTTAGCATGTTCTTACATACATGGAGGAGAAGACACTGAAATATTTGTGGCTTGCTCACCACATTTTTTAAAAATGAGGGGGAAACAGAAGAGATTCTTTCACTGTGTGACAAAAGTGAATTAAAGGAGAGATTTTGTACCAGGAGACTGAAATTGAGCCTGTCAAGTCAAACATTAAATTGTTTTTTACTGTTAAAATGTATGGCTTTTTCACATACATAATAGTGCACCATATTCTATGAGGAGCTGGTCCTCTCTTCTGAAAGAAGACAGATTACTGTGATGATAAATATATTGTGGAAGAATTTACAGACAGATCCTGAGATACAGAATGTCACATTACTATTCTAACAGGAAGAGTTTTCATCCAGATTGTTTGGCTTTGTATTTCTTTTTCCATTTAGAAACAGAGACTGACCACTAAGAACTTGTTCTCCTGCTTCTTTTCACTAGCATAAATCATAATTGCTAGCCTTCAACATCAGCTACTTTTGCATATTCCCGCAGAAAATACTGCATTTGGTATTTCTCCACTGAGAAGACAGATACAGAGGATGCCCGGGCTCACACCAATCTAATTCTCCAGATGCTGACCGGTGTCCTCAGTATACCAGATAGCACGTGCCAGCTGTGCTGCAGCACCTGAGTCACGTCAGAGCTGCTTACTAGTACAAAAGGAACATTAATAAATAATGGTCTGATGGAAGGACAGAACTAAAGCAGTCAGTTTAGTTCAAATGCTTCATAAACCAGCATCCTCTCAGACAATGTGACACATGCTTTGTATTGAGTGTACAGCTCAGAGTACCTGTTTGTACAACTTTCTGTCTGTGGGAACTCGCAGCCTGGAGGCTGTTAATAGAGTGAATCAGGCCCATTTATTAACTAATTCTTAGAGCTTTCAAGGAGGCACATCCTGAATATTTCTGGCAAGTGACAGAGCCTGCAGCAGAATCAACACGAGTCCACATCCAGAGCTCTACAGCTCTTACCTGCAAAATGAGTGGTCAAAAAGGCACTCCCAATGTTTTCTGATCTTTCAGAAAGTGAAAAGCAAAGTAAGAGTAAGTAGGTTTTCTCCCATTCAGTCCTATTTCTGTAGCCAAATCAATATTCTCATCTCTGAATAAGTGACCCAATATTCAGTTATTGTAAGCTATCGCATCCCCTCTGACATTACTGAGATGATACTGACATAAGCAAGCTGAGCCCCTCTGTATCTGTTCAGCCTTCTAGGTCAGTATAAAGCCTCCCCTCCAGGTAAGAAACCAACATTTTATGTTATTATCTCTATGCTAAAAGTACTGAGTCTTTATACATCTTACACTGTGGAAAAGTGCAAGGAACACATCAGTATTCCACACCACCATTCAGTACCATGACTTTCACAAGCTGGTCCTCATGACTGGGCCACAGCTTGTGGCCTTTTAGTTATGACTTCTGCAGGTACAGCAGAAAAATAAAACACCAACATGAGTGATGGTATCCCTGATGGCTACCACCCTAAGCTGTTAGATGTCTGATAGTACAATTGGACCTTTGCGTTCTTGGTAAAGTTTGTCCAAAAGAAATCAAGTGACAGGACAAGGCTGGAGATGTCTTTGGCCTGGTAGTATCTAGAGAGGTCAGCAGCAAAGGGCAGTTAATACACAAAATAGTGGCACAGAGTAAATGGCAAATGCTATCACTGTTTTGCATAATACTTTGCAACACCCAAACAACATTTTCCATAGCAGGATGTTTCTTTTAAAATATTTCCCTTATGTTATAATCCACAGGACCAAAATAATGGTTTAAACCAGCTGTGAAGAAGTGAACAGACTGAGCTTTTTATGTTAGGCATTAGGAAAAAGGATTCTGATATCCTTTTGGAAATTGCCTGGGAGGAGGTGAGAAGTTTCCAGTATTAGATGTTTGTATGAAGAAACATCCAAGCATCTGTCACTAATGAAGTGGTTATAAATGAGCTCATCTCTGAGCAGACAGCTGATGAGGCACAGTCCTACTTCTCATGATCCAGTGTGCTATTTTGTAAACTGAGTTTTGAAATACACTTCCAACATACTAACGCTTTTTCATCCTCTAAAAGGAGATTAAGATACACTTCAGCTGTGATCTGCAGGCCTCTGAGAGGAAAAAAAGGTCTTATGTGCTTGACATATTGTGTAAGAGATCCCAGATTTGCTTGCGCTTGCTTTTTGTTGAACCAGCTTGGGATGTTAGTATTCCTTTGCAAAGAGCAGTTTTCCCCCTCTTTTCCTATCTGCTACTATGCACACAGAGCTGGCTGTTTCTCTGTCAATGCTGAACTAAAGCAGGTGGAAAGAAAAGCCTCAGTCCTCCTCAATGTAAGCAGCTCAGCTAGGTGCTGTAGTGATTTACAGGCATACTTATTTCCAGACAGCATAGAAGCATTGTAGGCTATGATTTTACCTTCAGGAATCCCAGGCCCCTGAGGCCAGTGGGAAAGCTTGGAGCAAGAAAGACATACCGTCAGTGGAAGAGGAACAAATCAGGGAACATTTAAATGCAGTGGACATACACATGTCCATGGGAGCTGATGGGAAGTACCCAGAAATGCTGAGGGAGCTGGTCATTGTCACTCTGAGGCCATGCTTGATTGTCTTTGAAGAGTCATGGTGATCAGGGAACATTTCAGTGAAGAAAGTAAATGTCACTCCTATCTTCAAGAAGGACAAGAAGAAGGATGCAGGGAACTGCAAGCCAGTCAGGGTCCCTCCATGCCTGGGAAGGTGATAGAGCAAATAATTCTGGAAGCCATTTTCAAACATATGAAAGACAAGAAAGTGATTTGGAATAGTCAGCATTAGGAACAGGAAATCATGCTTGACCAACCTGAAACAACAAGGAAATTACTAGCTTGATGGATGAGGGGCCAGCACTGGATGTCGTTATCCTGACTTCAGCAAGGCGTTCCAGCACTGTCTTTTATTATGAACTAGATACGCAGACTGTGGATCAAAAACTGATTGAACTGCCTGGGTCAAAGGGCTGCTGACAGCACTATGAAGTCCAGCTGGAGGCAGTCACTAGTGGTGTACCCCAGGGATCGATAGTGGGGCCGACACTGTTTAACCTCTTCATTACTGACCTGGATGATGGGACAGAGTGCACCCTCAGCAAGTTTGCAGATGATACAAAACCAGGAGAAGTGGCTGATAGATGGAAATGCCCATCCCATCTCATTTTGTGCTTTAAGCAAAAAAATCTTCTCTGGCTGATACAAGGGCAACATTTAAACTAATACCAATATAAGAAAAAATTACTTGTATTGTTCAAGTCCTACAAAAATAATGAGATAAATGATTGAGTCCCAAACAGGATTCCAATTTAAGTTTACAATTTATTAAGCGAATAGAGGCAAGCAAACAGCGCTGGGTGTGCCGGGAGTCTCCGCTCCACCAAGACGCACGCTGTACAGTTCCTATTCTTGGTTTATATCCTGTCTGCTAATATATATTCATGAATAGGCGTGTCTTCTTCGGCACATGCCCTCTTCTCCTTCTAGAGTCTTCTCGAATCTTCCTCAGCATGCCCCCAGGATGACCCCAAACTTTATGCATGCACTTTACAAGTTTCTCTTTACACAATACTATGCAGTCAGTGGTCAAACTGGTTTGAGCTGATATATCAGCAAAGTAGTTTAAGTTTCTCCTGTAAAATAAAAGTTTTGGTGGGAACGGCCGAATGGGTTACCCCTTTTTATGGTGCAGGAGAAATCCATAAAAGTACAGAAGGTTACACTTCATCACACGAATCAGATGAACATATTTCACAATAACAACATTAAAAATAATTATTAGAGAGCTAAGGCTTTTAATTATTATATTTTATCTCTTTTACTACTTTGTTTCAGTCCCCCCTCCTCTGATATCAGTGTTTGTTGAACAGGATAGATGCCATGCAATTTGAAATAAAGGGCAACTTAAAAGCAAAAATTGTTACTTAGATAAAAAGCTCAGCCACGTACATGGTAGGACAGTGGTCCCATCTGTTGTTGGAACAGAGCTTTGGGGAAGCGAACAATAAAACCCCAATTAAAGCTGCATTAAAACACATGCAGTAGAGGGTGGCCTAATTCCCACAGCTCCCAGGCAGTATTGCCCTGGTATACTCAGCACCTGTTCAAAGAGCTGGTGTCACAGGGAAGCGTGGATGTGCTCAGCTGGGTGGGAAGTGGCTGGCAGCATGGTGTTTTCGTGGGGATGAAAAAAATTTGTCTTCATGATGCTGCTGATGAATAAAGGCTGACTGGCTAACAGCATGCCCATCTCCTATCTCATCTTTAACCTACTAAATATGCAGTTTCCTGCTAGACAGATAAGCACTCCAGCCCTCCCAATCTTGTCTATAAAAAGCATCTTTTACTAACTTCCCTCTATTGGTATCAAGCATTCTGCAACACTCATAACCGCACCACTAGTATGTGCTTGTCATTGATGTTTTTATTCCCGTATTATCTAACTCCATTCAGAGTAATACGGAGGTTCATATGTTGTCAGTGGCAACAAGTATGTTAGTCAACAGCACCATGGTGCCCTGCATGGCACACTATCTCCTGTTTTCCTGATGAAGTCTGGAGGAGTGAACCTCTTTCAGCAGGCACTGAAATACAGCAGATGATCTGAAAAGCCTTTGCAGCTATATTATCAACATGCTTCTAATAAATGTGCCAGTGAGAGATCACGCTTTTGACAAGACTGCAGACAGACTCCTCTCAAAGACTTCAAAAAAATGGCACAGTCCCAGTTCCCCATATATGGCTTCATAAAAAGGTGATGTTGTCCAGTTAGCCTAAATACTGTAGATACATGATATTTTCTTATGCTCTACTCATGAAGTTATTCATCTCGTCTTTCTGAGGTCCTGGACTTCTCTACAAATTACTTACAAAGTAAGAAGGCTGTCTGGCACCACTTCTCTCTTTTAAAGTGTCTCCTCTCTTTTAAAGTGTCTCCCTTCAAAATAGCTATCTACCATGGTTCCTTGTTGTAAGCATAACCAGAAGTTTAACAGTGATTTCTGAGCCATGAACTTTGCATGTAACTGAGAACTTAAAAACACAAATACCGGCTCAGAAATAGGAAACCATGCCCAAATTATTGCTTTGCGTAGTTTGGTCATCTCATTTAGTTATAATCAACAGATACCTCATGATTCAAATTTTTAAAGGCAGTCTAACACATCCTGTATGGTAACTCACTAGCTCCATCTGCAGTGATGTGTTGTAACATTTTAAATACATATTAACTTACTAGTTAATGTCAAATGCAAATGCGCTGCATCAGTTCATGTCTCTTATTACTACCTAAAATTGACCTCATGTTGCCTGTGTAACTACATAGCTTATCCAATTTCTATCCAAGAAGCTAAAGTAGCCAAAACCTCCACAGTTTACACAGTAAACAACAATTCAACAACTGTTAGAACATACCGCAAGTTCTTCCCCACTAATTTATGATGATACATAATTAATCACAAGAACACTAAGAAACAGAATTTAATAAAAGACACAATGAATGCAGTGTACTACACAAGAACACTAAGAGGTTATGATTTTAATACAACCCAAGTTCTTTATCCTAAACCTCATTACTTATATTATCAGCCACAGCAGGAGAAAGCTTCAGTTAATACCTAGACCTTGCCTTTTACTTCAGTGACAACTGAATGTCCTCATGCCCATGATGTCCAAATACTCTTTTTATATATATATATAAAAGATTAAAATATATATATATAAAAATGCCAGCTGCTACTGTAGCTCTGTTTGTAGCCTGTGCAGAAAGCAGCATGCCTGAATTCTGCATTTAACACTTACTGCATTTTACAGTGGCCGCCTTATATTCAGTTCTTTGACTAGTCCACTTGATAAAGTCCTGAAAAAAAACACTCTATGATTTCTTGTTTTATTTGTATCACTAATCACTGTCCAGCATTTTTGGAAGTGACTGTGATTGGATTTTAGGTGATTGCCCCTGGAGTCCTTGGCACCATCTAGCTGGCGGATGTCTTAATCTTTCTGACTTTGGCAATGCAACTTTGGGCTGGTGCTTCTGGCTTGCAGTTTCCTTTGTACAAAATACTCCTGGGTAATGGTGCAAAATATATCATGCAGTGAATCCAACTGTGTCCAGCACTGTGACTATTCCTGGAGTGAAGCAGATTAAGAAGCCAGCCTTACCTGGAAGAGGTAATCTCTGGGGGAAACAGCCATTTGCTGAGAAATGAGACATGTTTTTCAAATTTCTACTTAAAATAATAATGAAATTGTGATGACGTATAAATAAGTACTAACGGGCTTTGTCCTCCAAGTCATTCAATGTGAGGAAAAATTGAATATAAGGACAGAAATTCACTATGTCATACACCATGGCACTTACAGCTTCTTCAGCTATGAGAGGGAGGGTATGCCTATGCTGCACATGACACTGCATTGCTGAGGCACTGCACTGCTGAGACATCCAGTGCAGGTTGGTGGTAGGCTACTGGAAGCTGTGTAGAAATGAAAGGATGGAGCTCTATAGCTAAAAAAGTCCATCACCATACCTAGACTGCTTCTCACCTAACATACTTGCAGTACGGACATGCACAGTCACTTTTTTTTTTTTCCTTCTCTTCCCCAGATCAGATCCTCTATTATTGAGTGCTCCATGTAGGTTAGAAACAAACAGCAGCAGAAGCAACACTTATATTTTTAAGTGGGATCCTGATCTCATTGGCTTATCTGGGGATAGAAGTAGATCCTTCAGAACATGAATGTTTTGTTGGAACCCAAACAGATGGGAGACACACAGACTACTGAAGTAGCAGCTGGAAAAGGCAGCTGGTTCATTTAAAGCAGGCAGCAACCCTGCTTGTTTTTAGGGACTCTTGTTAGCAAACTGGAACTGGAATGGAGACTGCTCAGGATTTGGTCATGAATGTGCTATTCTGCTGCCTCTGCAGCTGAAAAGAGCACAGGCTGTTCAGGGAGCCTCTCTCCTGACTCTAGCTTAGGAGCAAAGTTTGTGCAAGATTTTGAATAAGAAAACAAAGCTCCTATCAACGTATCAAATGATGAGAGCAAATTAAAAGCAAAGTCTATGGCCATAGGGAACAAAACCCCCCTTATTTTTCTTAGTTTCATGTCACAGAAGACTAAGGGGAAAAATATTTTAAGATGACACCCTCTGGTTTGCTTTATTACCACTGACCTCCTGATTGCCAAGAATCCCAGCCATAGTGCATCTTTGCTTTTATGAAAAGTTCTCATGCAGACACAATCTTTGCATGATGACTAAAGAAGGGAATCCTAGGAGAAAAAAAAAAACACAAACAAAACAAAAGAAAAGGTGCCGAACAGCCACACAGGCAGCTTCCATAGATGTATTTCATAGGGAGGCGATGAAAGCTTTTTCTTATGGAGCAGATTCTACTTATAACTCTTACTGTTTAAGCATTCCTGTTTAAGGCTGAACCCTAAAAGGTGGCCCACAGCCTGAACAGACACATCAGAGCTTGACTCTAATGGTAAGCTGCCCTTGAAAACCTACCCACATGATGAAGAGAATCTAACACAGGAAAAATTGACAATAATAGCTATTATTAACAATTGCAGTATCATTCATCATTTACCATAGTGTCACCTCTCAAAAAAAACAGCATAGTCTTAATCATGATCAGTGTAGGGGCAAAAATCTTTGAGTATTTTTTGTCAGGTTAAGTCCTTACTGAACTCACTGGTGAAAAGTTCACTAGCAAGATAGAGCAGACAAGGGCAATTGGAAATTGGTGGTGGAATACTTAAAAATAGCATATTCTAGTAGACATGTGGGGAGAAAAAAGAGGAACATTTCAAGTAAAGAGAGCATTGTTATACCTTTTTCACCTTGAAATTTTCCAAAACATGGTTCACCCTGTCCAAGGAATAAATGAGGTTATTGCTGTGTCAGACAAATGCCTCTGAAGGGATATCTGATGGAAGAAAATCCATTAAATCTCTATGATGAGATGACAAGTTCATCACATAGCTGTAACTGCAGTGCCTGTACTTCCACTCATTTTCAATTTTATTCTCTGTACAAATAATAAAAGCTGAACTCATCATCAAAGGACAGTAGTAATACCTTCTGCAATCTACCATAAAAGCTAGTTTTCTTACATTGCTCTAAGAAAAAGATTCCAGAAGCAGAGAAAATAAGGCAGATTCCTCAAAAAAATCAAGACACGCGTTATCTTCAGTGTTAAATTATCCCTCCACACCTAGACTGTATTTATAAAGTATAAATTCAGCACAGCATGGGTGTATTATTTAACTGTTTGTAACTTAAATCCATTATCTCCATGTAAATCAATGTATATCTAAAGTATTTTGTCAAATAGGGGCTAAATATTTTATTGAACTGGGACCTGAGTATGACTACAGGAAGTCCAGATAGGCTTTCTAAAGCCTTAATATTTCAATATGAGACCACCTAGATTTTGCAGAGAAACAAGGTATAGAAAATGTCATCCTATTACTGAAGGGACGTCTCTGCAAATAAAAAGAAGTGTATAAGGTCAGGAATTAATTCAGGTTTTTTTGAACAGAAGTGCAGGAGAGGTCATCCACAATGTGGAATACAGAAAAAAAAATTAAGAAACTGGGAAAAGAATGAAGAGAAAGTAGGAAAAAGGGCTTGCTAATTTTTTATTAGTATCATGAACAACATTTACATCTTTCCCAGAAAAATGCACTCTTCTGTACATACATGCAGAACGTACAATTGTGCTATCCCTGTATGCAACTGACACTTCATCTTTCATGCTTGTGTACCAGATGCTGCATTTATGTGGATGTGCCCATTATCTGTGTCACAGCAAGCTCCAGAATTTGTCATAACAGTGCACTCGGCATCCAATATGAACAACTGTGGATTTTAACCTTCTTCATAATGAAGAATTCAGTAGTTTCTAACCATACCAAACGGGTAAGATTTGTTCAGAATTTTGTAAGTTTCTTCTATGTCATTTTAAACAATGGTTTAACTGTGGTAGAGTAATTTGGAAAATCTATGAGGCAGGTATGTCTCCATTTCTCTGCTGCTATAAATTGCACATTCCAAGTGTTCCATAATTTTTCTGGTGATTTATTTTGTCCAGGAAATATTTATATAGCTACAGAAATGTAAACAGAACAACAAAATACCTTACCTACTTGATTTCTATTTATTTTGCCCTTAACTTAAAATGAGGTTGACTACTAGAATAAATGTGAATGTTATCTTAAGAGACCTTATAACACACAGTGAAGAAAGCTAAATGCAGGAATTTGATCTATGACTAAACTAGATGCAGATGAGTTTCCCATTACTTAATACACCTAGTAATTACAGTGGGCTATCGCACTTCTTGTTCCTAGTCATCATGAACCTTATTAAGACAGGTCACACTTTGAAAAGAAAAATCAATATAGATTTGACTTTTATATGGCTCTGGATACAGCAGCAGCCAAAAGAAAATCAGCCTTGCAACAACCAGGACCCTGAGATTATATACCCAGGCAAATCAAAGTCCCTGTTCCACATTTGCAGACTAGGACTTCAAGCCTCCATTTAGGCATGCACAGACAGGTTCCCACTCCAACTCAGAGCCTGCTACATCAGTATGAGTGTCTGTCCAACATAATAGCACAAAATCCATGGAACATTATCCCCCAGTCTCCTGAAAGGCATTTCTTCGCTCCCCAAGTTATACTTGGGCCGAGTGTGTTTTCCTCTTCTCCGCTCTTCAGATTCCTTCCAGCTACCAGCGAGGCTGGCAGTGCCCCTCTTCCTGGTAAAGAGCACTAGTCATGGCAACAGTCAGGGCCTATCCTGCTCTGACTGAAGGCCATATAATTTCCCAGGAATATATGCCTCACACTACAAACAGCTGAGAAGATGCCTATCAAGTTTAAAGACCCCAAATCTGCACTGCACTGAGATATGAAACTCGGAGATGACTGCAGCAAACCACAGATTAATTTGTTGTCCTGTGTTAAGACAGGTTGTTAAGCTTCTCATTACCACCATGGCCATGCACCAGTCACATCAAGTTCTTAACAAATTACAACAGATGACAACACAATACAGACAACAAAAAGCACAGTGTAAATCTCTGATCATCAGGCATCTTGATTCATCTGAAAGTCCGACTGTGGTTTTCTAAAGACTTGAACACAGAACCAGAAAGAAGACTTAAAATCCAAGCAATTTTTTTCCTCCAGCTAGATGTATCCACTTCTAAATTATATTCCTTCTCTTCTCCACTCTGGTATGCCATATCCTGACCCATCTGGGAAGTTACCTGAACACTCCAAGTGCCACTGCCTAACTGCACTTCCCAGTATCCTGGAAGAACCATTAATGGAAAGGCATGCCCCAGGAGCTGGCCTAAGAACACAGTACTGCAAAGGCTCAGGTCATGGAATAGTCCCTCCACATTTCATAGAACCATAGTGTATGTGCCCCAACCATGACTGTGCATGATACTCTATGAAATTCGCTGGCACATAAGCTGGCAGGAGAGCGAGAAACACTTCCAAAATCTTGTTGCTAAATTCCCAGTTTTGACTTTACATTGTCAAGTAATTTGTGTTGCCTGGATTGTACATCACAGAGGGGCAGCCTGAAGAAATGTTGCATCCCTGCTGTGCCTAATTAGCAAATCAGCACTTGAACTTTGTTTGGCTCAGATGCGACTGAATAGGATGGAGTTTAAGGAGGTAAGAACCCAAAGCATATGTTTGTATCTTAGTTTTATGGCTTTTATTTTCCCAAGAACATGTGCTCAACTTTTAGTTATCCTTTCAACTTCAAAAGCTTATCTCAACAGGCAAATGGAAGCAGTGCTATTTCAACCATGTAATTTTGTCTGAGGATATTAAAACAGATGTCCACTAAGTTGGCATAATTATGTAAATTGTCCAGGAAACAGTAAATATAGGACTCTATTGCCAAGGAGACAGAGATATATTAAATTTCCATTCATTCTATTAATACTCAGGAACTCATTCTGCAGAATTTACTTAAGTGCAGACACTACATAAATTAAAAAAAAAATCGATTTTTTAATCTTATTTTTAAAAGATTCTCAATAAATGTATGAACAAGTAACATATAAGTTGATTCCAAAGAATCTACCTTGTTTCCCATGAGTGTTCTTTTTCATTTCATTCATTGGAATTATGTTCTTAACGTACAATCTAGTAGGTAAAGATTTTACTGCATTGTCAGGGAGCTGCTTCTTATACTAAGAGTTATTAAGGATTATTTGTATCCTGTTTTAGAGGAGTTAGGCTCCAAAATTTAGTACCACAGATTTTTTATCATCCTTCTTACAAGCAAGATTGAAAATTAAATTTGATGAACCCACACCATGTCAAGAGTCCCATCAGATAGACATGGATGAGTGAGTATTCACAGTAACTTCAGGCATCTAACTGAAGTTCCAGTGTTCAAAGCCTAGGTCACTGTATAGGCCTTTGGGAAACACAGACCCCAAACGCTGGTGTCTTGATTAACCTTGGGAGGCACCTAATTTATAAACTCAGTCAGCAGAACTTGATAATTTACAGCAATGACCCTAGAGAGCAACAAATGAAGAGACATATGTAATTCAGTGACAACTTAGACTGGGATGTGAAGCTGTGTGAAGAAAACAGAAAATTCTCATTGATTTTTATAAATCCTAGATCACTTTCTTCTTCTGACCATCTCTTAAATATTTAATGATCAGCACCAGACAAATACTCCACTCAAATCTGGTTTTTGACTCTCACAGACTGCCTACACAGGTTGTTGTGATGATGATTTGAAGGCTATGAATATGCAGAGCAATGTCACAAGCTGTTTTATATGAGTCAGACATAAATGTATGCACATTGAAAGGTAAATCCTTGAATTTATTGGCTGAAAGGTCAAAAATTTTGTGAAAGGCTTAGAAAAAAACAAAGATTTTTTTTTTAATAAACAGGATGAAGTCACTTGGCACGTGGAAGGAAGTATAAATAAAATCAAGAGTTGAAACAAAATTAATGTTAATATTAACAGCTGAAGGAAGATAAAAGGTGATGGAATTCCCATTTTTGAATTGGCAATGAGGACTGGTTCAATGATTATAAAATTCAGTGCAAATATAAGAACAAAATAATCTCCCTTGACAATAATTACCAGGTCCTCATATTAGCAGGAAAAGGGTATTTTTATTATTACAGATGTGTGTAGAAGAAACGTTATAACCCATTAAAGTCCCCTATTATTCTGCTGTCAGTTACCCTCTGTTAATAAAGTCTTCATGATTTGACAACTCATTCCTTAATTGTCACCCCATGCTAGCCTCTAGTTCACAGCCACACTGTGAGCTGAGCTTTCATATATTATACGTATTACGTACTGAGTTTTCCAAGCTTTCACCTTTGATATGATCTTTATCTCTCTAAATGACATTCTCCTACGCAACCTGCACATGGCTTCAAAGAATGTTTTGTGGAGTGATAAATTACACTCTGTTCTTTTGACAATGGAAGAGTATCCTTATGATCAAGCATTTCTTTGGTATACAATCCTGAAGATTGTAAGTCTGTGAGAGACATGTCAACTCTAACATTTGGCATTAAGAGGTCTTTAATGCTAATTACGCTGCCGCTCCTCAACTCTCTCCAGAGTAGTTTTTAAGATTCCATAGATACCAGCTTTGTAGTTCTGTTTATTTTTTCCCCTTCAGAAAATTATATGGTATTTATTCCCTCAAGAAGAGACTGTTTATACCTAGAAACCTGTACAACTACATTTATGTGTTGTAATGCTTCTTATGCCATGTAATGTCTCTTAGATGCTAGGCTCCCTGTGTGATATTCACAGCACTTGTTAGGTTGTTATATTCTGTGTGTGGCATTTTAAGAAAAGGTTCACAAACATCCAGCTCACTAAGAGGGAAGCCAGCAAAGCTAGCCAAAATCTGAAAGAAACAGATTTTAATTACTTATTTTCTCAATTTTAGGGGGCAAATTCTTGTTTACAAGGAGTCATGCATATGCTTGGGAAAAAAATCAGCAAGGGTTATATTTCAAAAAACAAAGCACATGTCCAAATAAGCAGGTTGCAACGCATATTCCCCTCCTCCCCCACTCCTCCTGCAATAGTTGTCATCAGAGCCCTTCTCTAGTGATGTGGAGAACTCAGGTTCAGTTTTCTCCTTGTTTTTTAGCTTCTATCCTCGAACACATATGCATGAAGAGATGACTAAACGGTTCTACCCCTGTCACATCACAGGCAAGTATAATGTAGGAAACACCAGCCTAAAACCCTTTGTGATATAATCGTTTCACCTGTGTAAAGATCTTAGTACAGCAACATAAATAAAGATCCTCCACAAGTTAAGATATAGATACAGTCCAAAGTGACAAAAGAGTAAGGGAGAGCTGTTGAATATGCATGACTGTTATCCGAGGTCAAAGTCTCACAGGACTAGCATGCTATTAAACATCTTCCTCAAATACTTGGCCTTTTCAACTTTCAACAGTCATTTTAGCCAAGGTCTGACGTCAGTCCAGATCTGCGCACTGCCTTTCAACACAAATGGCTAATTCTGATATCCTCTGTTGAATTTTACAAAATACTTCTGATATCCCTTCCTCCAACATCCCAGGTATCTCAGTTTACTACATTATGAATGTGTGTTTTCAGGATTGAAGAAATTGATTTATTATTTAATCTTTTATCATCCTGCTAGATGCAGGCTGCTATCAACAGTGAGCCCCTAATTATGTTTCCCTTTGATGCAAGTATCCATCATCTGGCTCTGGTTATGATCAAGGCTGAGATTCTGAAAACCAAGGGCTAACATAAAAACATCCAAATCAGATCAGGCCCAAGGACTTAAATAATTTCTCCCACAGAAACCTTTGCTGGGAAAAGAGCATGAAAACAAAGCAATCTTACAATGAAACTTCCCCAGAACACTCTCCCAGTCTCCAAGGATTTGCAGCACAGGGAATTCTTGAGAATGAAGTTGCATCTTCGCATTTAATTACCCTCAATGGATACATTCATGGACAGAAAACCCAACTGCTTTTTGAATTAATGGAAACTTTCACTATCCGCTATGCTCAGTGACAAAAAGCTCCATAATCTGTATGTTGTGTGATGAAATGCCAACTTGTGTGGGATTAACTTAATATATTGGTAAACTTCATTGTACTTTTTGCCCTTTTACTTCATGCCACTGAACACAACCTGAACATCACAGGACTTACCACAAATTGAAGAGTTCATTAATTTCTGCACTACGTATGGCTCAAAGGGCTAAGATGTGTGCTTCTGTCAGTACGGACCAGTGGTTTATGTCTGGCTTTGATAAAAACATTGGCCCTCTTTCTATGATTATAACAAAGGTAAAAACCAAAAGTTCAGGAAAATAAGAGCTCTAAGATCAGTCAATTGCTGAATCTTCTATGACTCCAGTACAAGGTTGAGACAGATGTTTGGCAAGGAGCAAAGGCTTAACCTTTGTAAAAATGTATTAGCCATCTTGCCTGCATTTAAGGTTAGGAAGAAGGAGGCCTAAGACACTCCGTGCAGGTCTGTATTCTGCATGTTTCACAAGCTTACAAGGTGCACAGGTATCAGCATGCAGGTGCCCACAGCTGAAGTTTGGTTTCGGTGAGGTATTTCTTCTTCTTTTTTTTTTTTAATCAATAAGGGTAAGTCTATGCTTTCGTAAATAAACGGTTGAAAAAAGTGGTTTATTCATGGATCTTGCATGACCCTCCTAGCTAGATTAAGGTCAAAAACAGGATAGGGCCAATAGGATAAGCCATTTCACTATGGATTAGGCTACAGAAGAGATTGAAGTTGTTTTCCAAAGCTGAAAGTATGAACTGAACTCCTGGTTCCATTAAGATTTCCATGCAGCTAGTGTGGGTGGACTTTGACAGCTCAATGCACCATACTGATTCTCCCCTTTGAATGTGCACAGGGAGCAACAGAGTGCTACAGAACATCAGGTAACTACTGCTCTTTTGCAGCAAACCAGTTTTATTCGATTTGGTAATGGGAAGAATACAAAGAGCCCCTATAACAAAGGCAGAAAAACCTTCTGAATCCATGTTGTGTTTTTTATCAGACAGATGAATTCCCTAGAAATGTCATTTCAAAGCAATACCAGATTATCTTCTCTAAGAAGTAAAAAATTGAATGAGTTCACACTGGCAAGATGACATTTATTTTACTGAAAGGAAGTGCATTAGTACCTACAAATCAATTCCTTCCAAGATGTAGGCCCTGAACAAACACCTCCATAGATATTCACAGCAATCAATGTACTGTTTTCCAAGTCCCAAACCAGGCATCTGAAGCCCAGCTTGTAGCTTCCCCTCTGTTCTGACTAAAGTACAGTTACACTCAAATATAAGAACTGGTTCCCCATTTGAGTGTGGGGATTGTGAGAATATTTGTACATTTACTGCACTTTCTTGTGTTCCACTGGCTTTCTATATGTTGCTCGTCAGCATATGAGATGCACAGGTAACAATCCTGTGTCTATAGAAGACAGAAGGAATCTGACTAGAGAGTCCAGAGTTGAATGCTCCTTCAGGCTATTTGCTGAGGAAAGCAGAATTTTGGAGACTATAGGAGCAATATCCCCCAGAAACTATCTTTTAAAAATTAATCCCTCCTTCCACTCTCTACCCTGTCTGAAGAGAATTTCCAAAGATGGTATTCAGGTCAGAGATGGCATTCAGATGCAAGAATTTTTCTGCAGAAAACTCTTCTTTCTTTCCTTTCTTAGTTCCATGCTTGAGACTTAATTAGCAATTTCATCCTGTTTCTTTTTTCGTTAAAATACTTATAAAAATTTTGAAATGAAAACTCCCTTTCAAATTGAGAAGCTTAAACACATCATTAAAACATAATGCTCTCTAAACCTAACATTCCAACATAGAAAACAATTCCCTACTTTTTTGCTCCAAACTTTATGTCAAATATTGACAGACTCTGTCCTGAACAAGTAAATTCTGCCCTTATGCCAACTGAATTTTTAATGAAATTCACATTTACCAAAATAAATTCATCCAATTGTGCCCAGTACACAGATTTCCTAGTATAGGGAATCATTGAAAAAACAGATTCGGATTTGCTTATCTTTTTCTCTATAACACACAGTGCTTTTAACGTCTGCTACATTTAACTTTAGATAGGAATGTGATATTTCACTAGCACATAAACGAGCACAAAACTTCAAGCATATGAGGAGTGTCAATAACTTATTTAAAAGGAAATGTTTGTTGGGTTTTTGGCTGCTTTTTTTTAAGAATGATTAAGGGCTATCATTTCCTTTTAATGGTCCATAATTGGTTATTTCACTCCCACTGACACTAATGGGAACAGCCTGCTTAATCACTGCATGCAAAGATGAATATATTTGAACATGTGGTGGGTGGAAGCTGCCTTACCTATTGAGTTTAACTATAAACAGAAAAAGGATATGAAATCTATTGTTCTGCTGACATTGTTTTATGAATCTCTCTAACAATATGAATTCTTAAAGCTTTTGCTTGTAGAATATATTTTCAAAAGCAGACTTTTATGTACCCTGTCCCACGCAAGAATATTGAGACACAAAAAATCTGAGTGATTTTCTATGACCTCCAGTTTACAAGTTTATGGCAGAACCAAGAATAGAACAGAGGTTTCTGCCTCCTATTTCTGTGCTGCAGTGTTGCCTCTGCAATTAGTTAGAACTGATCCTTTTGTGCTTTCCAGAAAAATACACAATTAGGGGCTGACTCAAGTACACTGAAGTCAATGGAATTCTGTTTGGCTCGGTGGCTTTTGGACCACTTCATATATATTTCATGTAGCTACACCTCTGTCATAAATTGTCGATTTACAGCTACAAAAACTGCCTACATACATGCCATTGGGGGAATGGGTATACTGCAGTGTGCATACTGCTGAGGTTTCTTTTCTCTTGGTAGTGAGCCTAGCCAGGAGACCATTGTATACTGAGTCGATAGGGATCCGCAAGACAGTTAACGTGAGCAGGCCCAAACCTGAGCTGTGCTGTGGGAACAGCTTAGCCTCCAGGCCTGTGCCGGCCACACAATTTCCTCAGTCACAGGATCACCTCCTCATTCTAACAGAGGAGCCTGCAGGCAGCTCCGCTTGGTACTGGCAATTACACCACCCATGTGCCTCAGCTTTATCTAAAAGTGCAGCCAGGAGTTCTTATGTGAACTTCTCTTTTGTTTGACAGTAGAGGTTATGAATAGCATTGTTTTCTTGTAAGAAAATCATATAATAGCTCGGATGACCCAAACGGAGGAGCTTCTCTTTGCAGTCAAGATCTGCGCAGCGTGGCGTGGGAAAATCCACCCAGTGTCTGTCTGATGCTGTACAAACGTGGGGTTTCCAGCATCTCGTAAGAGTTACTATCTATATTCCACTTTTTATTCTATCTTATTAAAACATCTATTTTATTAAGCCAATTGTTGTTGGGTCTTTCTTATGGAGACGCAGAAAGAAACCTGCTGACTGTTTCTTCCTTTCTCACCTCACAAAAGGTAACAATAGGAAATCTTGAGGTTTGGTATCAGTAATTTGGACCAGTAACCTACTTCCTTCGCCTGCAGATGTTGTACATGTTGTACAACTAGTAACCTGATTTACAGTGTCATTTCCTGTAAAGACTTTGACCATCATTTTCCATCAAGGGCTTTTGCTTAAGGTTTCCCACTGATTGTAGTGATAATATGATCTGCTCAAACTGCTTATGCAGTCTTAGAAATCTCTGCCACAGGTTTCTGTTTCTTGCTGTGTTGCCAAACTATTGAATACGCTTTAGCTTATTTCTGCCTTAAATAAATGACTTTTTTCACTGAAAAAATAAGTATACCATAAAGACCACATCTTAAACTAACGATACAAAAGAGTAAACCTTTAGTTGAAGTTATGCAGACTAGCAATAATCTCCTGCCAAACATAATATTGAGGATGAATCACTGTTCCAACTCAATTCACAGTAGAAATGGTGTATAGAAGGGTAGTATCACAAAGATGCTGTATCTCAGATAAAATATTCACAGTTAACACCTCCAGCACAAGCATTTTGACAATGACCCATTCTCCATATGCTCATCTAATTCTGCCTCTTTAAAGATCTCCGTTCATTTTTTCTAATTTTGGTTCTTTTATTTAATTATTTTACCTTTTCCCCAATTGGCTTTTTCTTGGTTTTGATCTGTTATATTTGAGATATGTCTAACCTAACAAGAAAGCATCTATAAAGTGTCCTGTCTAGTTGTGGGGTTTTTACTTTTTCCAAGTTAAGTTGTCAATTATCACATAGTAAGTCACAGCACTTACTTAGTTTCATTAAATGCATTATTTTTTCTTACATGAATACCCTTCTTCATTTCACTTTTTCTTCTTATTGAGAAGAAGCCTGAGGGGTACATTAAACGGGGAAGCCTAGTCCTAAAGTTGATCCTGAGAGGATTAGGTCTGTACAGTCCTCAGCCCCATACTGTTGAAAGAGTTGGTCTCGTGAATTCATAGACTTGCAGTCAGAAACACAGCTTCTTCGTTTTGTCAGAAATACATCTACCTTGCCATCATGAAACACCCTTGGGAATCAGTGTGGGATAGTCTGCTGTCAGAGTGGGCACTTGAAGCCTGTTTTCATTTGTGTTACCTTATTTCTGCTGTTGAATGTCTTTTTCTCAGTAGTCTGTTACATTCTTCTTTTAATCTGTGCTTTCTTCACTTAGGAGCTCATGAAGTCAATAGCAGGCAGCATCTTTTTCATATCCAAATCCATCTTTTGTGGTCCTCTCATATCCAAATTCATCTTTTGTGGTCCTCTGAATTCTGACTCATTGTTTCAAAGACAAAATGCAAACAAGCTAATCCTGGTGAGGGTTCAGCAAAGCACAGCAATATGAAGAGGAAGAGGCTAAGGGGTATCTAATTACACTCTTCTACTATCTAAGGACTAATTAGAGAGACAGAGTCACACTGTTCTTAAGGCTGCACCACAAAAGGACAAGAGACAAGCGTATTTTATAATCCAGTTATATACACTAGCTGCAGCAAGGGAAATTTGCATTAGATATAAGGAACCTTTTTTTACTGCAGAGGTGGTCAAGCACTGGAACAAGCCCAGACAGACTGCAGAATCTTCATCCTTGGAGCCATTCAAAACTCAGCTGGACAGGACCCCTAGCAACTTGATCTAATTCCAAAATTGACCCTGTTTTGTGGTACATAGACCAGACAACCTCCAGAGGTCCTTTCCAACCTAAATCATTCTATGACATTGTTTGTCTTCAATTTTCTGAGTGCTTTAATATTTGGTTCCCTCAGCAATGCGCTAAACACATCACTGTCAGTTCTGTAAAGAAGCACACAAACTTTACCAATTCCAGAAAAGACCTGGATCCCTTCACTATCTTCTTTTCTTTGTGAAAACTAAAGCCCAAATAACCAACAGGTTGCCTCCTGTCTGCAAGCTAAAATTCAAAAATATTAACTAGAACTGTGATGCTGCTATATCCCTTTAAGTCAAACTGCATTTACAAATCTAGTGACCAACTACTTTTGTATATGGGTACATAAATGTTACAGCATCACAGGTGACACTGAGAAAACCAGTGACAGCAAAAATGTATTATGAACCAAATTCTCTACCAACAGTCTTAACTGACATTGATATATCAACAGGAGAATTTGCTCTTAGGTTTTTGTCATTCAGCCTTTAAACACCTCTATATGCCTTTAACAGACAAGATGCAGGACCACTGCAGAGCTGCAGAATTATAGAAAATAAGGTTGGAAGGGAGTCTGGGAAACACTTCCCTCTCCAAGGCATGTTCAGTCATTTCTACAACATTCTTAATAGATTTCTGCTGAAACTATTTTGGATCTCTACCATGGAGATTCCACAGTAGTTTCAGGCAGTCTATTTCAATTTTTCACTACCACTAGACTATCGTTTTCTTAATATCCTCTCCATTTAAGACCACTATTTCTGCCCTGTAAACTATGGACATGAAGAACAGTCAACTCTTCTTCCCACAAACCACCTTTTATTTAAAGACTAGTAAGTATGCGTTTGACCAATAAAGTTGAAGATGTAAAAACACAAAATGAGTCATACAGTCTTCTATACTTTACTAAACTGACAAAGGCTCTTACAAAATTCTGAAGTTTCCCAACCTTTCTCCAATCCAAAATGAAAATAAATCTTGACAACACAAAGTTTCATTCCAAATGGACATCCAAGTTCCTATCTACCGCTATTATAAGTATAAGGTAACAAAGACACAATCCTAAATAATAAAATCCCCATGCAAGTCCAGAAATTATGCATTACTACTCCCTTGACCATATAAATGCATAACAGAATGACAAGCTACACTTTGCATGCATGTCAACTCTGCTGTACTGTATATTTCCAATATAACCCTGACCAGGACACAACTACAGTAACATCCTAACAGATATACCCTGATAAAGAAGCTCTGTAACATTTAAAGGTAGGAGGAAGACAAATAAGCCTAAATATAGTACAAGCAGGCATTTGTTGAGTTTCTGCATAAAGTAAGAAAGAATGCATAGAAGTGACATTTGAAATAAAGGAAATTTGAGTTCCTACCTTTTTCCTATAAGAATTTATACCCCACCAATAACATAAGGAAACAAAAAGGTATCTGCTAGTATCAGAACAATCTGAATCTTATTACAAAGCCTATGTGACTGTAACTGCATCACTGACTGGTAACAATGATGAGCCATGCTCCTCCACTAAATTCATCTTCTGCTGGCAACACATTCATATTTGCTTGAAATTTCACATCCTGCCATTGAAGCAAATAGGCATTAACTTCCCAAAGAGGCATGGGCATTAAGGTCACAGTGTTGAGGACTGCTACTCCAGTTAAGAATGGAAAATGGACAGCCCTAAGGAAAAAATTAACCCTAACTCATTCTCAAAGCTGCAAACACCTCAACAGATACCGACACAGCTTCAACTACTACTGATAGAGATAAAATGCAAGTTTAGAGATGCTGGGGAGAATATTCTAAATTTGTGCTTGTTATCAGCTTGCCATGGAAATTCCTTCCTGGCTCTGGTCAGAGGGAGATGCAGAGAGCAGATATGCTTCCAGCTTATTCCTGGGGAATGCCATCTACTGGTGGAAAAGAAGGTATTGAGCAAATGCATCCACATGCCAGAAACAGTTTTCCTAGGACTTCAGTATCACTCTATCTAGAAATATTGTTACAGATTAGCAGGATTATATAGCTGTACATTATCAGTGCAAATGAAAGAGGCAATGGGCTGGGGGAAAAGGAACTTTTCCAAGGTTTAAAGGAAGAAAGAACTAAGAATGAGAAATTAGCCCCAGTCTGGGCACATCTGATTTGTGCAATGTCCTTGCACCAATACATTGTTAGGAGATATTTTTTGGCAATCTGTCCAGCTCTCATTGAGTGCAACCAAAAAAACATTCAGTCCTCTGTAATGTACTTGCATCCAAGAGACAAAATGGTGATGACATCCTTTGATGCTGCCAATATAAATGAAACTGCCTAATTGAAATACTGATGCATCAAGTAGCCAGGATGGGAAGGATATGAATGCCAAATATGTTGCATATGTTGCTGAACTGGTAATACAGGGTACTAGTAATAATAGGTGAAACTGCTGAATGTATCCAG
The DNA here is from genome assembly GCF_000687285.1 of Phaethon lepturus. Lineage (NCBI taxonomy): Eukaryota > Metazoa > Chordata > Aves > Phaethontiformes > Phaethontidae > Phaethon > Phaethon lepturus. The sequence goes on from NW_010526872.1 coordinate 31,362, forward strand.
AAGGATCAAAAGGAATTAAAATTATTTGCAGTGTCTATTATATATTTCATTATGATGCTTCTCAATGCTAATATAATTTTGGTGTAACTTTAAGGCAATTGCCTACAGGATAACTATTGCTGTTACCTTACTGCAGGCTAATTATCCAAGCCCATTAGTTAAATCATATTTCAAATCTCTCATCTATATTCATCAAAATCACAAGTCTTACTTCTTGAAAATAGTTATTAAAACAATAAAGCCGCACGTAGAGGGGATCTCAGGCTCATGGTATTTGGATGAATTCATATAGAGTGTGACATGGCAATTGTGACATCACCTGAAGTGCAGAACACGGTGCAGAACCGAATCATCCTGGCCTGGCCCCTCCCTGATACTGCATTCTTGTTTACATGTAAGCACAACAGGACTTCATTAAGCAGCAAATCGCACTTGAAGTGGACAGAAACCAGTTTATCGATGTCTGAACAGGTGATGACACAGTTCATCGAGAACTGAGGGGATAGCAGTCTGCTTGTTTTGTGCTATTAAGGAAGTAGTACATCACCTTTAAGCTCTAGCCCTGCCTTTACAACAGCCTTAAAACCAGGCTGAGCTAACTATAGCCAGTTGTTGGTACTGATACCTACACCAAACCTTACCATCCCACAAGCCTCATTATACACAGGACTGAATTCTAGTGAATGTTTCTTTAGTGAAGAAAAGAAAATCAGCAGATGGTAGGCAACACTGTGTACTCTGAAGTAGATGCCACTGGCACAGATCAAATAGGTGTTTTTTCTCTACATGTGCAGGAACAAGAAGAATTATTTTAAAATATTAATTGCATCATATGCATAGAGACATCTACACAACATTAAAGAAAACAAAAGGAATCAGTATGCAAGCAAAACCCTGACTGGCAAAGGGTATAAGGTTAATAGGAGTAGATCATAGCAGAATTTAGTTTTCCCCATTCATTTAACTAGGATCAGATCAGTCTGACAGCATAAATCGATTTACCATTGATAAAGCCATGTATACATTCTCTCAGAAACTATAAAAATCATTCCTCTTTTCCTAGCCAAGGGAGCTTTTTGTCTGTCAAATACCTATCATAGTGAGACAACAGTTGACAACAACCTATAAATATTAAATGGGGCTATTAGCAAGTAAGGATTTTGTCAGAAATTTGCAAAACTACTAGTGAATAGTTTCCTTTACATAAGTGAAAGTTCCAGCTGTGGTATGCTTTCATACACTTCACTGTAAATGTGCGACAATTCCCTTCAGTTCAATACAGAGCAAAGCTTCAGTAAAGCTTTGGTACTAGCCAGGTTATGGCACACCAAGAGTTATCCTGTATGTGAAATCCTAGGACTTAAAGTATCTTTAAAAGGAACAAGCAGAGGAAGAAACATTATGTACAGTATGTTATTTGGTAAAAGACACAACAATTCAGCTTTTGACTCAGGCAAAGATCCAATGTAAGTGTTCTTACTATCTTACTTAATTGTACTTCAAAGAATCACAGAATCATTAAGGTTGGAAAGGACCTTCAAGATCATCAAGTCCAACCATTAATCCAGTGCCACCATGTCCCCTAAACCATGTCCTGAAGCGCCACATCCACACGTTTTTTGAACACTTCCAGAGATGGCGACTCCACCACCTCCCTGGGCAGCCTGTTCCAATGCTTGACCACCCTCTCGGCGAATAAATTTTTCCTAATATCCAATCTAAACCTCCTCTGGCGCAACTTGAGGCCATTTCCTCTCGTCCTATCGCTAGTTACTTGGGAGAAGAGGCCAACACCCTCGTCGCCACAATCCCCTTTCAGGTAGTTGTAGAGAGCGATAAGGTCTCCCCTCAGCCTCCTCTTCTCCAGACTAAACAACCCCAGTTCCCTCATAAGACTTGTGCTCCAGACCCCAAGAAGATATTAGCTGAGAAGGTCCTCTGCATCTTCTGAAGCAATAGGCTCAGCCAGCTGGGGGCTACCTCCTCTCAATGTGGTTGCCCAAGTCTGTTTGGAAGCTGAATTTGGCCTGTTCTGGGAAAAGTGTCATCTGTATGTATGGTGTGGGAAAAACATTCTGTTTTTCTATCATTTCTGTAGATATACTCACCCACATATGCTAGAGTCATGGGAAACTGCATGATTCAGACAGCTCTCTATTTCAAAAATCACTAAAGGAAGTGTTATGGAAATGAAAACAATTATCACTGAAGAAGTCACAGGAAACAAAAATTAAAATTTCAGAACACATCAGTATTGATATGCCTTGGAAAACATTGCATTTTTCATTATTTTCTTAGGTAAGAGAGTCATTCCTCTTTACCAATTCTAATCAATTATGTCTCTTGCTTCAAGGATTAGATAAGGACCAGGAACAAAATATGTTTTCAGAAGTCTACAATTCAGTCTTACACAAAGACATTTTATAAGAAGTTCTTCGTTTACTTTTACTTCATCCTGCCAGGATCCATTAATCAGAGTGTTCTCCCTCCAGGACAGACTGCTCGGACAATGGAGCTGATGAGGTATAGCTCTCTTCTCTTTCTTGTGCTTCTTTTAAGACTTTTTTCCGCAGTGCGTGCATATATATCTACACCACAATAACATATATTTTAAAGTAAAGTGAAGTTCTTCTCCCAAGAATTAATGCCCTTAGAAAATCAACACAGCTCAGTAAAAAAAGACACCAACTCACAGGACATGAAAAAATCCTTTTTCAGGTGAAAAGATAATGCTTGAAGTCTGGATTTGTAAAACCCACTGTTCTGAAAGTGCTGACCACCTAGTGCACACTTAGATTTGCTCTCTGCAAGGGTCTCCTGACACCAACGGTACAGTCTTCAACAAGAAGACCCCAAAGTGCAGAGTTACAGACTGATGGTTCATGCTTTTAGGAACAGAATTTTGTTAATGCCAAAGCAGCAGTAATAAAGGAGAATCAGAAGACAGTAGAAGGTGGTTATTATGGGACTTACTAAGAATCTCAAAATCTGCCAGGAAGCAGTACACTACAAAAGCTACTTCAAATACAGTACACAAATGTACATGCTGCAGACTCACTGAGCTGCTGTAAAATTACCTTGTTAGAACAGTTAAAGAATATAGCAATTATTAATGAAAGAATACATGAATTCTCCCATGTTTTCCCTGTGATTGAGATATTTATTTTTTCTTCTTTGTGTCTCTTGGCTGCCTCTTTTATATGCCACAGCACAATCAGATAGCAGTAATTATCAACAACCTTGATCCTGCCCAAAATGAAGTGAATGGAAAACTGCCAATTGAGCTCAAAGGGAAGTGAAAGTGAGTCCCCAAATTAGGGAATAATAATAATAATCACTGTGGTAATAAGCTAAGGCTTCAGTGTTCCTGTCACTTTTGCTTTGTGTGGCTTTACTTATTTGCTTCAGGGAGATAACGATATGAGGGCATGTAAAAAGAGTATTTTGCTCATATACATTTGACATGCAGCGGCCATTTCTGTCTCTGGACTGACACAAATAGAGAGGCCATATCGTAAGCAGTGTAAATCACAAAATCTCTGTGGAGCTACTGATCTATAGGGATTACCTGGCCTGGAGTTTGTACTTCCAACATTGATAAAGGCTTGATGCTTCCCTCTGGGGAAAAAGCCAGTCCACCATTACCCTGAGAATACATGCTCAACCTCAGACAAGTAATAGGCAAGTTATTAAGCAGTTCTTGCTTGCCTTACCTGATGTCCGTTTGAATAGCGCTCTCATTAGAAAGCTGGTATAACTGCTTCTAAATTTGTGCTTTCAAGCTGCAGGTGTATATAGATCTTTTATAAAAGAGTTTACCACATGTGAAACAATGGCTGAATTAAATGAAGATTATGCGCATCCACTGATTGTTTTTGAGCAAGTTGTGTTTTCTTTAATGACAACAGGGCCACACCGAAGGCAGAAAGTCCCGAACTGCTTACAGTCTTTAGGAAAGGAAGGCAAAGCCCTTCAACAGCCACATATTTTAAGGCAAATGATGATCCGTGGGCCAAATCATGAGAGAAGAGGTAGGCCGCATTTCCTCTCTTAAATTATCCTTCAGTTTTGACAGACTTCAGCAGCCTCTGGAGCTCATTCAGGGATCACTGTGTCCCACTCCTCCTCCCCAGCAGCAGGTCAGCCATTTTGCCAGAAGCTGAAGGAAATCCTAGCCCCATCCTGGCTGCTTATGTGTTTGGTTTCTGGACTACATCTGCCTTCTGTGATAAAACTAGCTCTTCCAACATCGTCGCAACACACTTTAAAATACTGTCTGAATCCACTGCCAGTTTTGGAAAGAGCAGTCTCAGAAATCCTGTGTTCCTGTAAGTTTTGTGAAAATGAGTAGCCAGGCACAGCAGTGAGACCTTCCTTGCTCTCCCACAGATGTAAGGCTGAGGCAGCCGCAGCCTTGTCTGCCCCACAAGGCTGCAGGCAGCGAGCTCACCCAGAGACACAAGATGGCCGTCCAGCACATCCCCCCACCACTGGCTCTGCTGGCCCAGCCAAACACGCAGGTGAAAGGGGCAGGAAAGTCTACTAGACACGGCAGAAAGCACAGAACATTCGAGGAGCCTGTAGGCCATAGGAAAGAGCTGCATGTAAGGGTGTAGGGCGTCAGCCGTCA